>NW_025110372.1:0-33093 GCF_011392965.1 Frieseomelitta varia
AAAAAAAAAAAAAAAAAAAAAAAAAATTTCAAATTTTTTGTATTTTTTTTTTTTTAAAAAAAAAAAAAAAAAAAAAAACAAACATCAATTTCCACGATTTTAATTCCAATTCAGATTAAATAACATAATAAATTTCGTTTCGTCCTCTGTTGAAACTCTAAACAAAAAATCGACTTAAATAACCACCACAATGGAAAGATATGCGAAACACCCAAACTAGTGAAAGAAATCTCTACGAATTCTCACGGAACTCTCTTCGTATTTTTGTTACAAAGCACGTAAACGCAGTACTTGCGTTATCCTTCGACAGACTTACGAGCGAGAAAACGACACCTCGATCGTGCTTTTGCGGAAATCGGTAAAGTAAAGCAAGCGGAATGAACTAGGTAGTAAGAATAGTAAACGTAGCGGTGTAGGAGAACTCGGCCACCGTTTCTGAAACTACTCTACAACGCTGTATAGCAGCCTACAAAATATGTAAATGCACAGTTCAATTTCTTCAGCCAATTTTCGTGAAGTTATTGGAAACACGGTTTCTAAGAATCCGTGTGACCTGTGATGTAAACGAACGTGTGACTGCTTGCTTAGTACATTGGGACATTATGTACGCTGTTGAGCAGTGTCGCTGAGAAACTCGGGAAGCTCAGACGTATATTTCAAAATCTGTGTGAATTTAATAAAGATTAAAAATCTTTAAAAAAAAAAAAAAAAAATGTCGAGCGACAGTGAGGGTAAAGTTGCGATAGCTGGAAGTAGTGCAGAAGATATATCGTGTAAAGGAAGAAGGTAAAGAGGAACTCTGTTTGGGAACATTTTCAAGGAAAAGATGACGCAGAGGCGAAATGCACGCATTGTCACCATGAATTTAAAACTAGGTATGCAAATACTACTGATTTGTTACGCCATTTGAGGCATATGCATCCAAACATAAGTACATGTACTAGAAAAGTAATGGAATCGATATATGATACGCGAAAGATTGTCAAATCAAAAGATATAACAGAAGGAATTGCTCGAATGATGATTCTAGATCTGCGACCTTTCTCCCGAGTCTTTCGAGAATCCTGATAAATTCGAGAATCTCGAAATTTTCGTGTTCCCGACTCGACCCGATATTACACGTCTCTAACGCACTGTGCCTTCTCTTGAGGAATAGCCATTTTGTAAGGGGTTCGTTTAACAGTATCTTATTCATCAACAAGATACCTGAAACGCAGTGTGATAAAAAACCTTGATAACCACTGAGTACATAGAACAAATCTGACGAAGATATCTCATCAATTGCCTTTGTAATAAATTTTCGAAATTGTAAAGAGACTTTCTGAACGCCCTGCATTTCAGTGCATTTTCCTTTAATCTTTAAACGTGCATAAATATTCGTAGTATGGCAACTTCGTCTTTTTCATCTTCTCCGTTTGGAAAGCCAAGTTACATTTCAATTCGTACAATTTCGGATAGAACCGTGCTAGGTACTAACAGTGACATGAATCCCTTACGACATCGTTCGATCGATCACGACAGTTTTCGTGAATACTACAGCATCATGCTCGTCGTGACTACTCGTTTCCCAATTATTCTTCGCGATGGTACAATGCAGGATGGCGCGACGTACGTATAGTCGGAGCGGAAGGTTGGCGTCGTCGCAAGATCCGAATCTATTCTCGTCTTAACAATGGATCACATTCTTAAGGCAACCGTTGGTCTAGACTGCAACCTCGCCGACACTGAAACGTCTCCTCCAACTTAGACGCAGCGTTTCCGCTTTCAGAATGGTGGCCTGCCGCGAGTCTTTCATCCTGGGCGTGATTCTGCGTCGCCAATTGAATCAGCTCGTCTGTTACCTGTGATTAAAATTTAGATGGATATTTTTTTTTTTTTTTCAAGAGCAGAGACTGAAAACAGAAATATTTTGAGGTTTAGGTATTATACACAGAGACTGAGACCGAAATATTGCGAGGTTTAGGTAATATAACCGCTATTTGGGATATATAGGTTTCAATATCGGTATCATACCGGTAAATATAAATTTTCACTCTTTTATTGTTCCAAATTGCAAGGAATATATGTATATTTTCCGTTATTGTAAATAATATAATTTAATTATAATTAATGAATTGTTCAAATTATGAAATAATGCTTGGAAGTTCAGTCATTGATTGAATTGTTAAATTTGTTAAATAATATACAAAAATATCATCGAAGTGCATTATTTAACAATTTGAATAATTCATTTAAAAAATTCAATTAAATTATTTTATTTCTACAATATTTCTACACACTATTTTATAATTTTCACAATTTTTATATTACGATTAAACGATTAAGTTAATTATTTTATTCAATAAGTCAACGTCATTTCTCTGAAGTACATTGTTCAAGATTCTTAATAAATTATTTATTAAATATTTTAAATAACACTTAGAAATATTACAGAAGAGAATTTATTGTTTAATTGTTGCAAATAAATTATTCGAAATATTAAATAATGTTTAAACAAGTAGAATATTCGGAAATATTATTTAAAAAGTCACTCCTAAATTTTGGTCGATGTGTACACGACGGAAGTTCAATTGGTAATGACTCTTAATTTAATATTCCGATTGTGAGTGACCCGGAACTGTTGATAATTTTTTTTTAATTTTTCGAAAGTATTTGTCTATTATACTAATCAATAGTTTTTAGATTTCTATCGCAAGGTTACTCTTTCATAAATATGTTACAACGTCAAATGTAATAATTTATTAATTTTTTAATTTATAACTGGCTAAAACTAAATTTACACTTTCATACTAGTAAGTTACAACTGCAGTGGTGTATATTAAATAGGAATTTATGTAGGGAAAAGTTACATGGTAGGCAGGCTACCATTTCAGGATGGTGGCCTGCCGCGAGTCTTTCATCCTGGGCGTGATTCTGCGTCGCCAATTGAATCAGCTTATCTATTACCTATGATTAAAATTTAGATGGACATTTTTTTTTTTTTTTAAGAGCAGAGACTGAAGACCGAAATATTTTGGGGTTTAGGTATTATACACAGAGACTGAAAACCGAAATATTATAAGGTTTAGGTAATGTAACCGCTATTTGGGATATATCGGTTTTAATATCGGTATCATACCAGTATTTTCACACGTATTTTATCGGTGTTTGATGTCCACAACGGTAAAAATAACGAAATATATTACCGGTATCGCTTTACTGACGGAAACAAATTTTCCATTTTCTACGTACAGTGACTCTTATTAATATTCGGACATCGTGCTATTCAAAATATTGTCGTGGATTTCGATCGTTTATAATGGTAAATTTGGATTGATTTTTCAATAATATAATAGAACATTCATTACAGTTTATAGTAAAATAAATTTTATTTATTTATTGCACATACTTTTCTCAATATCAAACGATAAACTGAACTATGTCGAAATGTAGCGTGGCAAAAATATTCGGACATTTGAAGAACTACAATATTTGAATCTGAAAATTGTTAACGCAAACAATAATTAATATTTTGTTAGGTAGCCCTTAACTTCAATAATATGCAGACGCTCAGGCATATTTCCAGTAATTTTTTTAAAGTAATTTAGCGGAATATTCTTCCGTTCTGCGATTAATCGTTGTTTTAACTCCTCTTTCGATCGATTGTCGTACGACAATTAGTCATTTTTCATCGAGAAAAAGGAAAAACGTATCGAGAAATCGGTCATGTTTTAAAATTAAGTAAGAGTATCGTGGCTGATATTGTACGGAGATACAACAATGAATTAGTATTAGAAATAATCAAGGATACGTGTGTAAGCGTCATCAAATTTACTTTATCGGTAGCTTTATGAAAACATTTGATCATTGTCTCCTTTCCCTTTTCTAATAATATTAATATTTTATTTACCGGCATTATACCGTAATATATCTACCGACCTAACATCGTTTTGATAGCATCATACCGTTATCCGTATCATTTCGGTTTCATCGAACGTAATCGAATAGTAACCTAAAAATACCGGTATTTTATCGTTATCCGTAATACCGATTCGGTCTCTGGTTTAGAGCCGCATCGATCCACTAGGTCTTTAGCGACATGCTGGAATTTTCTCTTTATATTTGTTCGAATAGTTGGGTCTCCTTTAGGTGAGCTGATAACATTTCTTTGCTGTTTCTGGCAGGTTAGGCCGGTGTTCGAGTTTAATCCGTATTTACTTCTTAGGTTTAGATATTTTCTGCATTCTTGTAACAGGTGTTGGGTGATAATTGTTGCAAGTGTTGCAGAAAGGTGGTTCTGCTTTGGCTAGGAGGTACTCATGTGTGATCTTGGAATGTCCGATTCGAAGTCTGGTCATATCTATCCTTTCTTTTCTGCTTATATTGTAATTTGGTAGAAATTTTGGTAGGAAACGATGTGCTATGTCGTGTAGTTTGGTTCTGTTTGTCGTAGTGAGAGATGGACATTTGTTCGAATGTTGGCAACTGGTTTCGCGGACCATAACGAGTGACCGAATCCAAACAAGCTTGAGTTTGAACAATTAATGGCTACCTCAGGAAAAATTGGTAGATTGTATAATTGGAATTAGCATTTGGACAACGTAAAGAGGATATAAAATGTGTTTCAATTACTATTCACTGATTAAGAAAATAATCTGGAATCGAGAAGAACTGAAAACGAAAAACACGCGAAAGATAACGAAACAGTTCCGCAATATTTACAAGTTATTATTTATAATTGGATATCGATCTCTGAAAATCAATTAACTTCCGTAACAATATATACAGCGACGAGGAGAACGCACGTATGGATTTTTAACATTTGATAATATTTTGTCGAATGTTCCCGTGTAGAACACAGAAAAGCAAAATATGTTTTTGTAGAATGTTTCCAATGCCTTCGAAAAAAAATTCTTTTTATTTTTTGGACCTTGTTACTCTCACTATTTTTGGGAAATATAAATTGTTTTCGCGGAGTCCGTTTTGCACCACGGTTAATTTAAATGAAAAATTGTCGCTACTTTACACTGTTAAAACTTCGTTAGAGAGAAGATCATACAACAGTCTGCTTGGTATTACTTTAAAAACGTAAAGCGTTTGTTTTCACCACTCTAATTTTTTTTTTTCAAGATATTTTAACACCATGCAGAGCAAGTGGAAAAGTGTTCTTTTCTTAAAAAAAGATTGTAAAAATTCACTAATGTGTAGAAACACTGAAAAATTTTGTTTGTAGCTAAGTCTATCTTGAAGATTAAAGTTTCCCATTTACAACAATCCTGTATAAAACTTGGTGTATGATTTTTTTTTCCATCATTTTATTGAACTTTGAACATCAGAGTTGAACGACAAAAATTCACAAAATTTCGTCATTTAACGTTCAAAGATCAATATAATTAAAAAAGCAAGTTTTAAGGGATCGCCGTAAATTTTAGAACCATCAATTTTCCATATATTAAAAATATTTTACATCTATAAAATTCCAATGTTCGACTGCTTGAGCTTGATCGAAAATTTGAAAATGGAATAGAATGCAATTAAAGTCGAGCGAACTTTGCAATTTTGTATCTGGATTTCGTTCAAAAATTAGACGAAAGTCACGAGAGAGAGAAAAAAAAAAATAAAAATAAAATAAAGAAAAAAAAAATCAGCAGTAAAAATTCCAAAGATCCGTGCTTATCGAGCATATCGGTAACTATCATTCGTTTTTTCGACGACAAGTGAAACGAGTACGAACGACGAGTAGATATCCGTCGCGTTGTAAGAATAGTAAGTGGACCATCGAACTGGATTAGAGGTCGATGCATCGCCAACGAACGATTTTCCATGGGTCCGCCGCGTTTGTTTCTTCCGTGTCCAAGTTTATTCCCGTCGCGAAAACGACTCGCGTTTTATATATCGCAGTGGGGTTGGTTGTCCGCCTAAAAGTAGATTCACCAGGACGCATTTAAATCCAGCCGGCCGGATTCTAACCGCTGCAGGATGTCTCGCGTCTTTAAAAGCTTCCGTTTTCCGCTCGGCGACGCGACTTTTCCCTCCGAGGGGGAAGGAATTTCTTCAACACCGCGTGTTGTAAACGGCCCTCGTGTAAATCTCAGGCGGTTGCAACTGGTTTCGCGGACCATAACGAGCGACCGAACCGTATACAATAATTCTGTTTCTTTTCGAACGTAAAATGGACAAAATCTCGGTGTTTTTTTTTTTTTTTTTTATGTCGTTCACAATTCCACTCGTCCCGACGATATTTACCATTTATGCTCGATTCATACTCAACTTTCGCTTGCGCCAGCTGCTCACTTTGGTGAACTTTGGTTGTATTGACGGGGGCTAAAAATTACGTATACTTTGAGGGGCTAATGAAAAAGTACATGTTTCATTGATGATTTATTTTAACACATTCTGAACTATAAAAGGCAACATTAAAATAAGAAAAAAAGAGGGCTCTTGTTGTCTTGTGACTTTTCAATGGCGTCCTTTTACGTAACTTTTTTTTACATTGCCTGTCGGTGTGCATGATTCCAGCCAAACAGGATTAGTTTTGCAACGAAAAGGCAAGAACAGTTCAAAAGTAAACGCTATTCTCTGGAGATTGACGATCCAACATTTTGATTTTTGTGAAAATCATGAAAATGGCAGCTATTTGTTTTTGACGTGTCGAATTTATGCCAAACATTTCTACGTTTTTTGTTTATATTTTACGAAATTGTTAAAAATTAAAAAATGTTCGATCGTCAATCCCTAGTAAATGTTACATTAAAAATACGTATCAAGTTTCACGATAATCGATTGGTATCTTGCACGCCGTTTCTAAAAACCTAGTTTCGAGAAAAACGCGTTTAAAGTTTCAGAACGTCATTTTTCATATGTATCCTTTACCAACTTTTTTTCATTTATATATCGCTGCTCACAGTTCTTACAATTCGTAACTAAATTGAATCCAAGTCCACTAATATTCGATTCACCGAAAGTAATACTTAAATCACATGAAATTTACACTTTATAATACTGCTCAAAGTTGTAAACAGTGATACAAATTCAAATTATTCTGTATCCGCGGATTTGTTATTACACCCCAAAATGAGTCGTTTTAAAGGCTAGGACCTTTTTTGTATCTTATTTCTATAACTTTAAACGACTATTTGAAACAAAAAAAAAAATCGATTTTTTGAAAATTTCACACTATCCTGACCCCTTAATAATAAACTTATCATTTGTTTTGCCTAGGTTACCTTTTTTAAATATACTTAAAGCTGAGAAAATATTCCAATTTTGGGACAAAAAAATTCTCGACGTGGCAAGAGATTAATCCTCGTCGTCGTGAATCTTCCATGTTGTAAATTTTTCGACAGCGTTCCTCTCCGGTGAAATAATATACTCCCCAAAAGTATAGTTGCACGATGCTCGCTGTGGCATTAAGAAAATTTTTCTTAAACGATTTATTCGATATCCAGTTGAATTTTATTTTTAAATAAAATAAAATATCGGATTTCGAGCAGACACTCCTGTTGTATCTAAGACCTTGTAAGTTTATGTCAGTGAATTACGGTAGAGCGACGTTATTTTCTTTCGTTTGGTCATCGGACCAAATTCCAACCTGGCCGATTTTGGCCGATTTCTTTTGAAACGTGTCGCTGCGTTTCGTGGAAGCTACCCTCTGGGATTTGCGGACCCGCACCTGGACATTCCTCCGTTTCGGATGAATTGTTTGGTTTACCTGCATCCCTAAGCTCTGTCGTTCGTAGTCCATCTGCCGATCTTGATCGACACGCAGGGCCTAGAAAAATGGTTCTCAACTTTTTACCTTTTATACGAGATGTCTTAGAAAGAAACTGTAAACGAATAAAGACCAGTGTGTTGTCGGTTCATTAGTTTTCAAGTTATTACCAAAGAGAGATACAGTAGAACTTCGTTTATTTGAAGGAAATAGGTATAAACATAAAATAGATAGTAAATATTAGAAATTTTAGTTTTATTGATCCTTTGCTGATTAAATTCACTTATCTGAACTTCTGTTATGCGAACGAGAAATAATAAGCAATAATAATAATAAGTAATAAATAATAATAATAATAACAAGTAATAAATAACAAGCAATAATGAAAATTGCTGAACTCCAATTAAAGTGAAGTTCTACTGTGCTGTACAAAATGTATGAAACATTTAAAACATATATTTCTTTGGTCTAATTACGTGCGTGTAATTAATTTTCGCAATTAATTTTCTCAAATAAATAAAAGTACCCAGTTAACCTATGTGTGTATTATATGAACTTTTTAATTCAGAAAGATCTAACAAAAGTGTCTCGTGAAGTGTCGAGATCAGATTTTGGGATCTTAATAGGCATGGACTCGAGTGTCGTTACTTTCAGAGTTGTAAGTGTTACCTGTCTACAACATATGCTCGATATAATGACCACCATTCATTCTAACACACGCTTTGGCATATGTTACGACGTAAAAATAACCCGAGAAGTGACTTTGCTTTCGCACACGAACGCTGTAATAATAAAGTAACAAAGCACACTTTTCAATTACTTAATACGTCGACAGAAGTACATAATACTAGTGCCTACTTGTAGTCTACGAGTTTTATTTCGCGATCCAACAATTTACACGATAAATTGTAGGTTGACACGCAGTAAATTCCTTCACGCTTGTGAAACGTCTCGCAGCTCTAAATTGATACACACGTGAACCCTTTCGTTTCTTTTGACGAATATATTCTTATAGTTCGTTCTAGTATGTTCCTAGAATATATTCTTAAAATATTACTCTAATTTTAAGATAATACTTGGATCACAAAATGCTATAGAATTGTTAGATATTAGATAAGGGCAACTTTGATCTTAGCAAGTTAAATGAAATTTCCTTCTAAAAAAAAAAAAGAGAAAAAAAATTTGCTTCTTCTGGACCGATACAAATAAAAAAAAAGAAACTGATGAGGAATCTCCGTGTCTGACGAATGAGTCGTGAACAGCGCAAGAGGAAATAAAGAATAGTATATCACAGATGACGAGGGAGTAATTTTCCGTGACACGAGCCTGCTGGTCGACAGCTGAACAATTTATACAGGTCATTTTTTTGGGGAAGCCGAATGTCGGTTGTTTGACCTGGCACGCGTTAACGCGATCGTAAAAATTTCACGAGTAGCGTCGTTCTGTATTCACACGCGGAAATGCAATTTCCGTAATTTGAAGCGAAAAAAATATTTCCGGTTTTCAAGAGTGAATTCACTCTGATTTCAGTCGGATTTTAATAAATTTTATTTGAAAATAAAAGATCTTAATAAATCGGAGTAGGTAATTATAATTGAATTTTAGCGCTAGTTGCAGAGACTTCTTTACTTGCATAGTTTGCCATGTGGTGAGAAAACAGGGAAAAGGAAAAAGTATCAGCAAGCAGAGCGAGGAAAAGTAAAAGAGAGAGAGAGAAAGAAAAAAAAGGAGAAAACGGTAGTAGGAAGCGGAAAGGAAGATCATTATTAATCGCAACGTCTGCAACGAGTTGTCGGGGGGAGGGAGGGAGGGAGGGGGCGAAGCTTTGCCAAGCTTCTCTCCACGGGTCGCTTTCAATTTGTCCGAATTTTAAGGCAAGCAAAGGCAATCGCCGGCTTTGTGTTTCCACTCGCCGTGGCTCCAATATTCTCCTGAAACCGGCGTGCCGGTTAAATCGTGAAATTCATTGCGATTGCCCGGCAACAGTTGAACGGAGCTTGTTACCGTTTATGGCGCTACAAATCAGGACAACGGTAACAATAATTGAAACGTTTCTTCGCTCCGATATTTCACGTTTCCCTTCCCTTTTTTTCTTCTTTTTCTTTGCGTCATTCTCAGTTCTGTGGTTCTTAATCTCTTGCGCTAGTGACTGGTTCCACGGACCATAACGAGTGACCAAACCGTATACAATAATTCGTCTTCTCTTTGAATTCATCGGTATATCGCCGGATAGAAATTACTATGAAGCAATAAATTTATTATTTATTTTGCCTGGGTTGTATTTCAGTATACTTAAAACTGAGAAAACATGAAACAAATTGACTTGAAATTAAATTTTAACCTCTTGCGTTAGTAAATGGTTCGCAGACCATAACGAGTGACCAAACCGTATAGAACAATTCGTCTACTCTTTCAATCCATCGGTATATCGCCGGATAGAAATTACTATGAAGCAATAAATTTATTATTTGTTTTGCCTGGGTTATATTTCAATATACTTGAAACTGTGAAAACATGAAAGAAATCGACTTGAAATTAAACTTTAACCTCTTGCGCTAGTAAATGGTTCGCGGACCATAACGAGTGACCAAACCGTACACAATAATTCGTCTTCTCTTTGAATTCATCGGTATATCGCTGGTCAATTCCGTCTTATTACCATTTTAACGTATAGACAAACGATACGCTGGTTGGTTTTATAATCAAAAAATACCATTTCGCGTTTTAGTGGCACTGGCTGTTTAAAAAACCGTGTTGGATAGTGTCGTCAATGCCAAGCAACGCAATAAAAATGTCGATAAAGTAGAAACTGTCTATTTATGCACGTGGTGGTAAGTTTAGGTTAGGTTTGAAAGAATAGATAGGTAGTAAAAGGTTAGGTTCAAAAGAACAGATAGGTAGTAAAAGGTTAGGTTTAAAAAGTTAGGTTCAGGCTAGCGAAAGATTAAGTTTTAAAGGTTAGGCTTGATTGAGAAGGAAATAATTAGGAGATGAAGCTTCAATATCGACGATATGACTGTATAATCGAAATCGAACGCATTGTAAATTTGAGCATCGCGACCAAACGCTGTGGCACTATTCGACGCATAATTTGAATCGATCGTGGCAGCTAACCTAAAACTTAACCTAAACCTAAAACGGCTAGATACGCGTGTTAACACGTTTCGGTTAGAGGTTTCTCTCTCGGTATAATAATATCTATTGGCAGTGATTTAGAAAATAATATCGCACATTTGCAACCCGAGGAATATGATTTTCACTGTAACAACTATTATTATTCTTTATCTTTATAACTTATCCTTGGACAAATTAAAATCAATCATGTCTCATTTCCTGATTTACGCAACACATTATGGTCTTATATAAGTCATTTTTATTGTTTCGTCATCAGGCAAACCTGCGTCTGTCGTTGTAATAAAAAACGCGTTATTTTAGTATTATAAGATTAATATTCAATTTTGAATTAATTAATTCGCTTGAAAATTAATTTAATACAGTTCAAAAACTGTTCGTCTCCTGGAAAATGTACTTTTTTCGAGTTGGGACACGTTTCGTAAATGTGTGACAAATTGTTTTACAACTTTGTCACGTGCACTAAATGTACTAAATATGTATTTTGTTCTATGCATTAATACTCGTGGGAAATGTCTCAGTGTGTACATTGAAATACGCTGAATAAACTTGAATGATACGTATGATATATACGTCGTGTATTAAAAACGACATGGATTAAAATGTAGATACATATATGTCTGCGTTAATTATACATATGTATCTTCAATCTGTACTTATAATATATATATATAATATAATAATATAATATATATAATCGTACGCTACGTCTCTACGGAAGCTTCAGTCGATTTTTGCGTTATTCTCAATTTTTCTTTTTCTTTTTTTCATTATCGTTTGTGTTATCGTAGAAAAGCAGACGCGGATTGGTTCGTTTCTTCCCGGATTTCTGTGCTCTGTTATCTAGTCCGGACACACTCCGACCGGCTGAAATAATAGGAAAAGGTCGTGGCTTTACGTAAGGTAGGAAAACGGAAGCGCTCCAGAGTTGAGTTTTGTCTCGAAACGTTCTAAACTTATTTCTCTTTCTCTCTCTTTCTTTTTATTCAGTTCTTCCTTTCTCTCAACGCGAGAAACAAACTCTCGTCTAAAAAAAGAGAGAGAGAGAGCGAGAGAGAGAGAGAGAGAGAGGAAAAAAGAAAATCCGAACAATCGTTCGCAGCTTGATCGAAATCACTCGTTAATCTCATTTCTCGATTAAACCCGGGTCGCTCCTCTTTTTTTTTTTTTTTTTTTATCGTACTTTCGGAAATGAAAGTTCTGTTGTTTCGAGATGGTCTCGGCGTTCTCTCGGCCTGAAACTTGCTGACAAAAGCGGGGGCCAATTTGTTCGAAATTAACAACACCACGATGGATCTAATGGGAGAAAGACTAGCCGAACCTTTTAAAACTTTTTACCTATCGCGGCCTCTCTCTCTCTCTCTCTTTCGTTTCGACCCGTTTTCATCGTTACCGCTGCTACTATTTCGCTCTCCATTCGCTCTGGCGAATTTCAAATAAAAATCCATCACCTCGCCGTTGCCGGCTTTGTTTCGTAGCAAATGCACGGGCTTCCCTTCCCGCGAAATTCCGATGAAATCTGCAAGATGCTACGAGAAGATACGAGAGGCGGCGGGAATTATTTAGTAATCGAAGTTCGTAAGTTTCGGCCACCGAGACTAAATAATTTGGTACGCTTCTCTGGGCAAAAGTGGTTCGCAAGGGCATTGCGACACTTGCAGAAATATTTTGTGAATATATTATGTCTATTGTTGTGTTTATTGTTTCGAGTATATTACAGCACGACAATGGCATCCGTGTTTGAAACAAATCTGAACAGAGGCGGTTAATACATATTATTGCAGAGATTAACCACTTGCGCTGGCAACCGGTTGCGGACCGTAACGAGTGACCACAAATACAATAATTCTTTCTTTCTAAACTCGCCGGTATGATATCACTGAATTATTAGAGATTATTGAGAAGTGATAAATTTATTATTTGTTTCGGTTATTATATTATATTTAGATTATTATAAATTAGGTTTAGGTTTGGGTTAATAGAAATCTCTAAAAATCTCATAGAAATTATTGAGAAGTGATAAATTTATTATTTATTTCGGTTATTATATTATATTTAGGTTATTATAAATTAGGTTTAGGTTTGGGTTAATAGAAATCTCATAGATATTATTGAGAAGTGATAAATTTATTATTTGTTTAGGTTATTATATTGTATTTAGGTTATTATAAATTAGGTTTAGGTTTGGGTTAATAGAAATCTCATCGAAATTATTGAGAAGTGATAAATTTATTATTTGTTTAGGTTATTATATTATATTTAGGTTATTATAGGTTAGGTTTAGGTTTGGGTTAATAGAAATCTCTAGAAATCTCATAGAAATTATTGAGAAGTGATAAATTTATTATTTGTCCTGTTTATTCTGTTCTACTTAAATATACTCAAAACTGAGAAAATATTACAATTTTGGAACAAAAGATTCTCGATGCATTCCACCGCAAGAAGTCAAGTTATATGGGGTGGGCCAAAAGTCATTTCCTACTAAAATAAATCCGTAATTTCTTTTTATTGTATATTTAAAGAAATGTTTCCTTTCAAGAGTTTTAAAACATAATGAAAAATTCATGACATTTCACTTAAGTTTAATTTAGAATTAATAAAATAGTTTTTTCTTATATTTTGATGATTTATTTAAAAAAAAAAAAAGTTTTGGCCCATCCTGCATTAATGAACATCGATATTTATTTATTTATTTATTAGTGGGACTTCTATTACATTTTCGAATTGGAATTTTATTAACGAAATTACGACGATATTTCGAAAATAATTCCATCGGAATGAAACTTAATATCGGCATGCTATTTAATATCGTAACTATACATTATTTTGAAATGATCACAAAAAAAAAAAAAAAAGAATCCACGAAAATCATGTAAACAATAACAATCTTAATTACATGAAAATTATAAATACACGTACAATTATGATTACAATTACAATTTTAACATTAACTACAATATAATATTAACGTTGTGGTATTGAAATTTGACACGAATTACACTATTAATATATTCATCTGATTAATTACTTAGGGTTGATCTAAGTCCTAGATTTTCGAACGCAACGAACAATTGCTCGAACGTTACAAATCGCGAAGATCACTGCTCCGCGGTGATGCGTTTCCTCGCGCATTTTCTGCCGCAACAACACGTTTCCTCGGGGTTTTCACGGTTCCTCATTGTTTTCAACTTTCCGACGAAGCATTTCACTTACTGATTCCACGATTTTGCTGTAGTTTCACGCCAGCTGTAGAACGTGCCAGTTTCGTTCCGTGGGAAGAGCTTCGCGAATAGCCCCTTTTTCTTACTTGCGTTACCGACTTACTTAACAACGTGGCCCGGCTGGCTGAAATTCGGCCGATGAAAATCCACTTAACGTTAGGCCGGAGAGAGACCGGGGTCCTGTGACTCATGGCCCAGGTTCGTTGGCTTCGCCGACGTTTTATCGACTTTCCATCGTCGACTGGACGTGCACGCAAACCGGCGCACGGTTTGTTAGGTTACACGCCGTATAATACGTACGCCGCGGAGGTTTACGTTTCGAGGTAGCGACTGGCGAGGTATTGCCTCGACATCGATTCCACGCGCTTCTCCTAACGGTACACGGTCGCAATAAAACAAGAGTAAAACGTCTAGAGCCGCAGCGAAGCCGAGGAACATCGACGCGTCACGCGTCGTGACTCGCGCGAGAATGTCGGTCATCGCGGAATGCAAGCTAAAAGGCGTAGAAATTGTACTCGGTGGTAACGAGTGCAATTGTTCGAACACCACGTTCTTCCTAGTGCCCTTCTCTCTCTCTCTCTCTCTCTCTCTTTTTATGCGATTTGCACGCGTTATGGAATCGAAGTGGGGAAACTCGGGCAAAGCGATTTCGCCACGGTGGCGATAAATCGAAAATGGCTCTCCGCTGTTGGAATTTGTAATTGCGAGAAGATCAAAAGCATAACGGAGATAACGGAGACTGATGAGACGCTTCATTGTTCATGATCGAAGTATCGTTTGCGAGAGAAACGTTTGATATTTACGCTTCTTTTTTTTTTCTCTCTCTCATTTCATTTTCCTTTTTTTTCTTTTTTTTTTTCACAATACTCCACGTTGCGTTTGTGTACGATTGACCATTTTCGTTTATCGATGAAATTAAGACAAATTTTACACGATGAAAGTGGAATGTATTTTAATTGAGCACGTCAAAGATCAAGCAACGATGCAGTTGTAAATATTGTATTTTAATTTCTCTAAATTTTGTAAAATCCAATAACGAAGGAAATACTATTTTTGTGCTGAAAAAAAAAAAAAAAAAAAAAAATAGAATGTCGCCAATGTGTGCGTTGCTTTAGAAGTGTCACGAAGTATGTATTGCGTGAAACACGACATGATCAAATAAACTGAGGGACAATGGAAATGATCGTGTTTCTCCCGGAAGAAATTATTTTTATGCAAAAAAAGAAAAATGAATTCGACAACACGCGTTGCCTTAGAAAAATCGCAAATGAAGAATGAAATAATTAAATAAACCAAGGGATAATAGAAATGATCGTGCCTCCTGAAAGAAACTATTTTCATGCCAACAAAAAATAGAATCCGACAACACGCGTCGTCTTAGAAAAGTGAAGAATGAAATAATTAAATAAACCAAGGGATAAAATAAAAATGACCATCGTTTCACCGTCGAGCGGTCATTCTAATACGGCGCGCGTCGTGTCCAATTTTTCCCCTAACTAACGTCACACGTAAGTCCTCGAGAACGACGCGATAAGTCGTAAGGGTTGCGAGTTTCTTAGCCGATCGATGTCGACCGGCTTACGCACGGATCTTACAAACGTGTGCCTGCGTCTTACATCGTACGAGGGTGCTTCCGCTTGACCTCTTGTCCTCTCCTATGCTGGCTCTCTCTCTCTCTCTCTTTCTCTTTTGTTGCAACTTCTCGACTTCTTCGCGTTCTTCCACGGACGCGAAAGTTTTTCACGCGATTTGCCAACGGGCACGATCGTAACAGAAAACAACGAGTCGGCGCGGCGACGTTTGAAACGCGCGTTCGAGTAAGACATTACTTCCGGTGGGTAAAAAGACGATAAAGGGACGCGTAATCTCGGGTCAACGACGTCGTGTTCGCATGGTCGTCGTATTTTCCAGCGCCGTATTCTGTTCTTTCGAAGGAGAATCTACGAATACGTAATGGGAAGTTTCTCGGACCGAGTCGCGACTACATCGCTCTCGAATCTTTCAATTGCGAGCCACGCGACCGAAAGGAAGCGTGTGTCTAACTATAAGAATGAATCGAGAGCGATAAATTATCTATATACGTTCAAGATGTTTCTTGCCTGGTGTTTGTGGGAGTAAGTTTTGCACGTAGGTATATAAAAAGAAACATGAATTTAGTGGTTGGGACTTAGAATTACACACTCTTGGCAATCCTCGCGTAGCAATTAGAAACTGGCTAATTCGAAGAATTTTTTCACTGAGATATCGTTTCAAATGATGCGTTGCATTTGATGGTCTTCTTTTTAACTATCCTTAGTTTCGAAGAAAGGAAAATTAAGTGAGATCACCTTGCGAGTTTCATACACAATGATTTTAACATTGACACGTATATCTCGATCTCCACAAAAGTTTGTTAATTTTAATTAATTAATTGTTGATTTAAATTAATTTTAATACATCACACACGAGAAAGAAGTCCAAAGTGCTAGCTGTCCATTGAGTAATAAAATTTCCACGCGCAACGTCAACGCAGAAACGTTTAACACAGAAACGTTTCAATCTCTTGCGCTGGTAATTGGTACGCGGACCATAACGAGTGGCCAAACCGTCACATAATAACTCGTTTTCTTTTTGAATTCATCGGTATATCACTGGATAGAAATTAGTAGGATGTAATAAATTTATTTATTTGTTCTGCCTGGGTTCTATTTCAATATATTTCACTTCTTGCGCTAGCAATTGATTCACGGACCATAACGAGTGACCAAAACCGTATACAATAATTCGTCTTCTCTTTAAATTCATCGGTATATCACTGGATAGAAATGACTGAAAGTGGTAATAAATTTATTATTTCATTATTGTTTTGTCTGGGTATATATATTTCAATATACTTGAAACCGAGAAAATATTGCAATTTCGGGACAAATATTCTCACTCCAACGCAAGAGGTCTACTCTACGCAAGTGATCCGATTCGTTCGAACGAATTTCACTCTCAAAGACGTGGAACGAAATTTGAAAAGTCTGCAAGCTGCTGCTGCAGCTGCTCAAATTTGCGTTTTCGCTTCGAGCAGCGACTCGCGTCAACTCGTCTTTTTTTTTGCACCTGCCACGGTCGAACGTCGCGATAAGTGCATTGTCTTTGCGTGACAAGGAAGGAATACTCTTTTCTTCCTCCACCGCCACGGGGCTTATCGCCCTCGGCGATGTTGAAATCCGGTTAACGTCGTCCATCGGCTACTCCATCGTCGCGTGCAAACGTCGCGCCGTGGCGGCCGTATTTTCGCCGGCGTGGATGCACTGGATTCGCAAGCGTCGCCGTAATTACGTCTCCGCCGTCGTCATTAAGGGATGCTCGCAAGAAGCGCGCGGTTTAATTAAAGTCGTCGTAAATAAACGGGCTCGCGAGACGGTGTCTCGCGGACGCGCGCCCTGGTCCTCCTCTATGAAAACTCTCTCTCTCTCTCTCTCGAGAGAGAGAGTTTCGTTGATTAACACGCGAGTAACGCGTCGCGACGACTCGCGTTAATTATCACGATCGGGGGCAAATGTTTCGATGTCGTGCTGGCGAGGCTTCTCCATTTACGGTACACGCTTGTGCGATTTATCGTCGCGAAGACGTCGCGAGTCATTGGCAACTGACGTTCGTTTTCCGAAGCGCGTGTTCTTTTTTCCATTTTTTTCTTTTTATGCCTACGTGATTTTCCTGTTGCATTCGCCTTTTTCCCCTGCATGTCATTTTACTCGAATCGCATCGGACGAGTGCTCTGTAATTTAATCTAACATTTAACCACTTGCGCGCTGGCAACTGATTGCGGACCGTAACGAGTGACCGAACCGTATACAATAACCGTATACGTGATCAAATTATTATTTAAAATTAGCGTTATTTAAATAGTTATTTATTAAATAAACTATTATTTAATAATTATAAATATAATGTTTAAACTATTATTCAATAATTATTTATTAAATAATAACAATTGTTCAATTAAAAGTTATTTACAACAGCGAAAGAAATATTGAACACAATAGAGCATATTTCTTGATGAAACAATGGAACGCACGTTCTTTTGTTTATACTCGCCGATAACAACGAGTTTACACAGCGATAGCTACTCGCTCTTTGTTTCACTGCACGATCTTTAACAGGTTAATTCGCTCGTTCAATTGAACGTGTCGCAATTTCTGCTCGCGATCGACATTTCCTTTTCTACGGGGTTTTGTTAACCGCGAGTTTCCACACCAATACCAGCATCTGCTGACGGTTTCCGTGAAACTTCCCGTAGCTTCTGGAAGCCAACAATCCTTTTTAACCTCGGCTGCACGTTTTCAATATCAGTCGATCGGGAACTTTTCGCGTCACGTGCCCGCCGAGCGTGTACGTGCTCAAAAATCGCTGGCGAAAGATCGTGCGTCAAATGGAAACGCTTCCGGGACGATTTTCACGAGAAATCGAGAAAGGAAAAAAAAAAAAGCTAGGTAATCGGGCGCAAGATGAAAGCTCGACGAGCTGTGCGGTGTGTGAAAGGTGGAATGAATCGCGAACCTCGCGAATCACTGCAATTTCTGGCTGATCGTGCGAATTTTTCTAGGACGAATAAAATAAAAATCCAGATCGATCGACGGTCGATATTAACCCTCGGATAGCCGACTTAAATGACCCATAGCTGAATTTTTGCTATACCTGCTTTGCACCTATACTTTTTCGTATAGGATGTTACCTACTAATGTTTATGTTATTTTTATATAAATTTTTATATAAATTATTTTTACGTAAATTTTTATGTAAATATTTAAATTTTATATATATTATTTTTACGTAAATATTTAAACTTTATATATATTATTTTTACGTAAATATTAAAATTTTATATATATTATTTTTACGTAAATATATAAATTTTATATATATTATTTTTACGTAAATATATAAATTTTATATATATTATTTTTACGTAAATATATAAATTTTATATGTATTATTTTTACGTAAATATATAAATTTTATATATATTATTTTTATGTAAACATATAAATTTTATATATATTATTTTTACGTAAATATATAAATTTTATATATATTATTTTTATATTTGGCTACAGCCAAAATTTCCAGAAATATCTGTCTTTGAAATATTTTGCTTCTTCGCTACGTTCAAGTTCTGGGTCAAAGATGACCCCTTGTCGGCTACGCGAGGGTTAATCTTCCTGCTTGTTTTTTTCATACGTCGTAAGAATCAACGGAATAGAGTTCGGCTAATTAAACGAACGCAAGAAATATTGTCGGAAATATTGCGACACGAGTCGGAGAAAAAACGGTTCTTTCACGGATCGATATGGAATCTCATAGACACGGAAAGCTTCTGAGAATATGGACATCGTGTCTTTCTTCAATACATACACACACACACATATATATATATATATATATGTGTCCCACGCAACACTTTTCACGATGTTTCAAGTGCTTGCAATAATCTGACAAAAAAATGTTTTCAACAATAGCCGATCAGTTTTCGATTATCTATACAGTGCAACAAAGAAAACTTTGTCTTTTTAAATGGCACTTTATATTTTTGACTTAACAGTATTGTAGCTCGTATCTAGACGAATTAGCAACGACCTAGTATACCTTCGAATGATCTTGAAGGCGAAGAAATGAAAATTTCAACAAGAAATGACAATCAGCATGAATGGGTGACATTAACTTGCGTTTATTATTAAGACTCGAAATTACATTCAATTCAGGAGCATACAATACTATCAAGTCAAATGTATAAAGTGCCATTTAAAAAAACAAAGGTGATCCTCACAATTATCGAAAAAAAAAAATTTGAAAGTTTTTCTGTTGCTAATCGAAAATCAGCTTTTGTTCAAAACGTTTTCCTGTCAGATTATCGCAAGTACGTGAAAAATCGTGAAAAGTGTTACGCGGGTACAACACCCTGTATACGTATACTTGTCTTCATCGAAAGGAAAATTTCATATGCGACGCTTGTTCCGATAGAATGTACCTACGTACACGCGCACATCTATATATATACATACAATGTACGTATGTTCCTGCTTCGATGTTCTTTGAATTTTTTAATATTTGTCCCCGGGTTTATCTTATCGCGGACATACTTTTCCAACGTACTTGCCCGCACTGCAAATCACAAATTTATTGGTCACGTCAGCGAAGAATGAAAAGAGATGATGAACGCTACGAGCGCTATGAAAATTGAAAGATGAACATTACCGACAGATCAAAGGATCTGTCAGTTACGTTGGGAATTGATATTATTCGCTGTAGCAGAATTTACGAGCCGTTCGTTTCTTCGCGTTCGTAGGTAAATAAAATGTGACGTGGGCGCGCGCTTCCACAGGAAGTGGAGGATTAAAGATGGCTGAAGACGGGCTTTTGTCTCTCCTTTTCTCGTTTTCTTTTTCGCGGTGTGTAGCATGCAAGCATGATTCGGACGGTTGCGATGCTTGTACGGTTTTTCTTTTATCAAGATGCGCTAGATGGAGAGCAAAACTTCCCATTTTAGGCTGCCGCTTATCGATAATCGCTTTTCAGCGAGTAAATCACCACAGTAAATCCACTCGTAAACGCAGAATTACACTCCATTACGTTTCTACGAAATCGGAAAGTATTTCGCCCGATAAATTGATTTTACGTCCACTTCGTGTTGGCCAATTTTCGTCACATTGAAAACGTATAATATGTTGCATCACGCTGACTGTTGTAGCCGCAGTCCGGCAACTGGTTTGTTCAATTTCAGTTTCCCTCGTCAGTCAATCGTCGATATATATATATATATATAAACTGGTGATAAACTGTCATCATTAAGCAGTATTATGGAGAAATTCAGAGATCGTTGATCGTGGTTTTCGTTTTGATTCCCAGCGGAGCATCAACAAGCACCTATTGGTAATTTAGCTCCGAGTTAGCCCGCATCGCGTGTAATTGATCGTTATTCGTTGCCGGCCAAGGCTTCTGCTTTTTCATTCCTCTTCGTTTGATATCAGTCTGCAATTATATATTTGCGTTCTCGACGAGAGGGACTCGACTCTCATTTTTCATACATTTTCTTGTTACGTATCCTATTTCACCAAGAAGAAAGGAAAATGATTTTCCACTTGCGTAGATGTAAAAAGGAGTCAATATCAGTGATTACAAATTTATAGGACGTTTGAGACACTATTTTTAATTGCTCTTTTGGTTTGGTTCGTCAAAGTTACTCGAATGTGGTGCTGCTTTCCTAATTGCTGTAGTCTCGATCGAGTCCAAAAACAAATCGAGATGATCGGTAATGAGTCTGACGACGGAGCCAGAAAATTTCATTTTTAATAATGAGTTCAGACATTATGTAATTGATATGAACGTGTACTAATTGACAGAACAAAAGTAAAGGAGAGTCGATTTTCGAGAAAATCGAGTTTGAAAGTTTCATCAGCTGCGCTTGAACTTGACTAATTCTAGACACGAAAAAATAACCAACAGGAGATTATTCTCCGTGCGAAAATAAGTAAAACGTAGAATGAAATTTTTTTACAAGATGCTCCGTTTGAAAATTTATCAACCATACGTGTACCAACGTAAACATACTCAGTTTATTTTCTGAAAAATGGGGCGGCAAATGAAAAAATTTTATACCACATTTTCTACTTTATTTATATTACTCTATTATTTATATTAGCTCTATTATTTATATTACTCTATTATTATATTACTCTTCTATTAATTATTCTACCCTCTTAGCGTAGTCTAAACAAATTAGTAAATTTCCTCGAGAACAAAATTTAGTCCTCCTTTTTCGAAAATTTTTCCTTTCACGTGAAACCTCATCAAAGCCAGCGTGTGGATCCGTCGCTGCACCAAATTTCGGTAAAATCCGTGTCTGGTGTTTACAAGGGAAGTCTCTCTGGAGAACTGGAGGAGGAAGAGAGGGGCGCGTAACGGTGATTCACTGGAAACCGGGTGGTTTCCGTAGAATTCCACACAGCCAGAAAGAGAGAGAGAGAGAGAGAGAGAGAGAGAGAGAGAGAGAGAGAGAGAGAGAGAGAGAGAGAGAGAGAGAGAGAGTGTGAGAGAGAGAGAGAGAGAGAGAGAGAGAGAGAGAGAGAGAGAGAGAGAGAGAGAGGAGTGAAAGATAGGAGTTAGGAGTTACGTTCCGGCCGATTCGTATCCCCAAAATTGTTGCGTTGCGTTGCGTTGGGGGCCGGTTCCCCCCATTCGGTAACCTCGAGGCTTCCACGAAGTGTAACGCACTCACGTAGAAGAAGAAAGTCGGACGGGGCTGAAGAAAGAGCGAGCAAAACTCGGGAGGGATCCCGACTTCGTATCCCGGCTATATATACGTGTAGGTGTGCGTGAACGTGCGTGCTTGCGCGTACACCATCGCGCGTTTTATATTGGGCGTGTGTCATCGCTCCCGCGCTCGCTACTACGCGTCCTGAACGCATAAGAGCTCACTCTCTTTCTCTCTCTCTCTCTCTTTCTCTTTTTCGAGGGGATCCTGCAACACTTGCCCCTCCCTCCCGCACACTTTTGCTAATTAGCCTTTTTAGCGTCGTCCTTGCATCGTCCGCGAACTCTTCCTTAAACCCTTGCGCTGGCAACTGCGGACCATAACGAGCGACCGAACCGTATAAAATAATTCGTCGCTTTCTTTTCCCTTTGAACTCGCCGGCACGATGTCACTGGATAGAAATTACCAAGAAGCAATAAACTTGTCACTGTTTTTGCCTGGGTTACATTTGAATTATACTTAAAACTGAGGAAATGTTGGAATTTTGGGAGAAAAAGTTTCTCGACGTGCGTGGCACGTCATTCCAGCGCAAGAGGTTGATTATCATAGAAATGAATCGTGGATTTTAATTAAAATTCGTTTAGCGATAGTTTGTTTTAGCGTACGATTTTTTTTCCCCTCGCGTTAAAGGAAAATCAATTATTTCGCTTCGTACGCAAAAATATAATAAAATGACAATGATTTTAAACACTGACACGTACATTTCCGATCTCCATGAAAGTTTGTTAATTTTAATTAATTTTAATACATTACAAATTAAAAAGAAGTCCAAAGTGCTAGCTGACCATTGAATAATAAAATTTCCATTGCACAACATCAACGTCGTAACACAGAGACGTTTCAAATCTCTTGCGCTAGTAACACGGACCATAACGAGTGACCAAACCGTCATATAATAACTCGTTTTCTTTTTTTTTTTTTGAATTCATCGGTATATCACTGGATAGAAATTACTAAGAAGTAATGAACTTGTCATTTGTTTTGCCTCGGCTGCATTTAAATATACTTGAAACTGAGAAAATGTTGCATTTGGTGGCAAAAGATTCTCGACGCGCGTGGCCAACGTCAATTCCAGCGCAAGAGGTTAATCTTGTAAACGACGCTCTAACCGTAGTTGAAATAATTCCCCCTGGCACGATAGAGCTCTCTCTCTCCCTTTCGTCTCATCTTTATTATCGTGTCCTCTCCTCTTCATCTTCTTTTTTCAATCTCTTCCTTCTTTCTCTTCTTCTTGTTTTCTTTTTTTTTTTTTTTTTTAAAAGGTAAAAATTCGAATACGAGAAATCACGTTTCTCTCGTTTCTATCAACGTTATCAAAAGCGTGTACAACGGCGTTGTTTGTTTAATCAAGCACGGTTTCCATGATCATCGATCGAGCCGGGGCTTGAAACCAGTTCGTTGGAAAATAATACGTAAATTAAATATCGAGTCGCCTGGCTTGGCTTGATTATTAAATTATATCAAATTATCAAGCCGGGATTTTTTTCATTCGGTCCGGGATTTTTCCGCTCTGTGACCGGAAAGCAGTCCTTTGACAGACAGCGTCACGTTTTTAAACGTGGGAAATTGATATTAGGTGGAAATTTTTCACGAATGTCGCGACGAATGTGACGAGTTTATTTTGTTGATTTTTACATCGTGCGCGATTTTTACATCGTGCAGTGTGTGTTAGTTAGTATTTTATTTATATTTTAATTATTTTATTTCTTACGTGTTCACGTAGCTGGAGCCAATCGTTTTAGTCATATAGCGATGTTAAAATAAATAAATCTCGACAAAGACGTACTTGTCGAGAGGTCTGTCTCTTACGAATCTACGTTTCTAATTTTACATATCAATCTATCAATCTTCTACAGATCAATTCTTACGTTTTTTGATAAACAGGTGAATATATTTATTTTAATTATTAATATATATTTAATTATTAATATATTATACATATATTTATTAGTAATTTAATCATTATGTCTTATTTCTAAGAATTAAAAATTTTTTTTAATAATTATATATATATAATAATAATTTTTACAAATTTATAATAATTTATAAAATAGATTAACAAATTATAAACATTTTTTCTATTATTAATTAATACTAAATTGACAATTCTAAAAATGAAATTACAATATTATGCAAATAAATTTATAGTTTATCCCATAAATTTTTCATATTATAACAAAGTTAATTAAATAATAATATTTAATTAATTATTATAACGAAAAAAAAAGTCAGCCAATACGTAGTAGATACACAGTGGTCCAATTCGGGTCGCGTTTTTCCTAGCGAACCTCCCAATAAATCACTGGAAGGAGACGCGACCGCGCATCGAATGCCATCGAAATCGAAAATAATTACACCGCGGCTCGTAGGGCACGAAGAGCAATCGTTCTCGTTCTCGTTCTTGTTATCGAAAACCTATTCGAAATGAGACATCGGCGCTCTTATCCCGCTAATGACCGCTAGCCGCATCCTCGAAACTTTCGTAAGGATCGTCGACGACAGTGTCGCGAGATTTAACGACGCCTAATTACCATATCGATTAATCACCTCTCCTCCACCTCACTCCCCACTCCCCCTGCCCGGGGGAGACACTCGTGACTGTCGAGCACCTACAATTTTTGAAATTGTAAAAAAGACTTTATGGATCACACTCTGTATATTATCCATTAACACCAAAAACTGCAGGCGGAGATCCTTTCATTCGTGTACGTGTCTTCGGCGGATTGCTTCTCCTTATTATTTCATTCGTCTCTTTCATTAAGAAGTCCGCTTGACGCGCGCCGCGCGGTAGAAAGCGAGGATCAACCGGCGCGCGAATAACGGGGGCGTAGAGGGAGGAAAGAGGCGGAAAGAAAAAGGAAGAGGCAGAAGACGTGGAGAGAAGAGAAATATCGCGATGTTATTTCTGGAATAGGAAAACATCGCGTCTGCCCAGCTGCCGTCGAGCATCAGAAATATCGACGCGAGCTCCACTTACTTACTCGCGTCTGCCAGCGCGAGCCGCCGAAACGATTTGTCGAAAGATCGCTGTGCGCGCGTCGCCGACCCGATTCCGAATATTTCTATAGTACTCTGCGTTCCCGGTGTCGCCGGGAAACAAGCAGTTTGTAAGAACTGGAATTCATACGGGGAGGTTCGACGTACAGGGGAAACTGATGGTACGAAAGAGGGATGAATCTGCGTTAACGATGATGACCGAACCTTGGCACGTATACATATATATCCCCGCTCTGGAATCTTAGGTCAGTTACTATATATTTGTATTTTGACAGAAATAGTACAATGGATATAAATTGTATGCAATGAATGCAACATTATATATGCACAATAGGCAGTATACGGTTATTTTTAATTACTATAAAATTGAAAACCAAATTGAAACAATGTATAATTATATTTAATTATTATAGTATAATATAATTAGAATATTAAATATAGTTAATATAATATTATTATAATACTGTAATAATTAAATATACAATAAATATGAAATGCACTTTATACAATAAAATCTCTGTTAATATGTTCGTATATTGTTGCATCGCAATGCACAGATATGATGAAATTAAATTAAATACAAAGTACATTTATTTACGTTTAATTTTAAATTAAGAAATACAAACAGTACAAGACATACTTTATACAATAAAGAATCTGTTTGTATAATATTAATTATTGTAATATTAATATTAATTATAATATTAATTGTAATAATTATTGTAATATTAATACTAATATTAATTATAACATTAATTATATTAATATTATATTAATTATAATAATTATTGTAATATTAATACTAATATTAATTATAACATTAATTATATTAATATTATATTAATTATAACAATTATTGGAATATTAATACTAATATTAATTATAACATTAATTATATTAATATTATATTAATTATAACAATTATTGTAATATTAATGCTAATATTAATACTAATATTAATTATAACATTAATTATATTAATATTATATTAATTATAACAATTATTGTAATATTAACATTAATTATATTAATATTATATTAATTATAATAATTATTGTAATATTAATACTAATATTAATATTAATATTAATTATTAAATATTGTATTGTATCGTATAATAAAATATGTACGCGCGATAATTCACGATAAGTGCTGAATATCAGAAATAATAGTGACCTAAGAGTGGAACGAACGTGATAACAATGCCAGAGACGAAAGAAACGCGGGTGGAAAAAGGGGGAACGGGTTAAACCGAAGACGCGAAACCACCACTTGACGCCTATTTACAGCAATTAACCCGAACCACGTTGACGAACTTGAACAACCTGGTTGATTGGATGCGCCGCAGACGTCTCTCCCGGTTTTCTGCCCCAGGCAGGGAAATTTATTCGCCCGAGCTGCCTCTTCGGCGCGAATTCACACGAGAGAGCACGACTGTGAGCACAGGCTCACCTGTGACTGATCGATGCGGTCATTTCGAACCCGTTCGCTCTTCGATACTGAGCTACACTTTCCGCAAATTTTCCAGAAGTTAAACGGCGTAACTTTGACATTTCGGTTCTATGAAGCTCTAGCCTAGCTTCTGATGATTTGCGCAGATGCCTGATGCTGCTTTGTGTTTCTATGAAAATTAATTCAAATCAAGAAAATTGAATAAATATTTAGAAATAGTAAGATTGAATAAAATATGTAGGTATGGGATCAAGAAATGCTTACGTTATGATTTATTTTATATTTTTGTATAGGTTGGATATGGTGGTAATCTTGAAAGAAATCGTGTAAAGGATAGTTTCTAAAAAGAATGATTGTGAGACTATCCAGACGATGAGAAGGAGAGATACGGATTTCATATTCATAAGTTATATTATATTATATTATTAATATTATTATTATTTTATTATATAATAGTTTGTATAATTATTACTTATACTTGTAGTAACGTGGTAGTTCTTAAACCTTCAGTTCTCAAAGAACTGTGTGTATGACTAGAATGAAATTTCTGTATATTGTTTGTACATTGCGTTTGAAAAAGACAGTACGACTTTGTCTTCTTCCATTTTTGCATAACATCTAGCCTTTACGAGAAAAAAATGTTATGTTAATATCTGTAATATACTAATTTCAATAATTATATAATAGTTTAAAGTGCTGTACGTGCTGTAAGTGCTGTACAATGTATTCTATAATTTAGAGTTTAGATAAATTATATCATAATAGTTTTCATAACTATATAACATATTGTTAGATTATCTTAACAACACTGTGTTACTGTTATGAAAATGTATATGTCAGATTTATCTTGGTAACACTATGTTACTGTTATGAAAATGTCTATATACAGAGTGGCCACTGAAAAACTGAATGGTTTGAAAAAGTCGTGACTTGTTCATTTTCAGTCCTTTTTATTTTTCTTTTTCGTAGGTTAATTATATTAATTATATTTCCAAATACAATAATAAAAAATTAACAAAACCTGTTTGTAAAAGTTATTTTTGTTTTATATCATTCAGTCTTTTAGTGACCATCCCATGTATATACACATACACATATATACACATACACACATATATATAACAAACTATATATAAATAACACATTAAACATATATAAATAACAATAATTTAACAATAACATATAATTCATCTAAACTCTAGATTATAGAACACATCATACAGCACGTTTCAAGAAACACTGAACTTTCAGTGGAACTTTCTCCGATTTACACGACTCGTTACGTACTCCTTATTACAGCAGCCCCTTCATTTGCTTCCCCGAAGCGGCCAGTAGCTACAAGAGTTGATTTCGGCGAAATCAATTCTCGACGAATGAGTCCCACCCACACGTCGGTTCAACAGCGGAGAGTGGACCTCCGTCAAAGCGCGCGTAAATCTGCCCGAATGAACACGCGATTAATCTTGGCACGCGGATTTATACATACATACGTACATACATACGTACATACATACATACATACATACATACATACATACATATATACATACACTATCGTGTTTCCAATCGGACGCGCGCGCGCTCTCTGTCTTTTTCCTTCCGAAAAAGGGAAACGTTGCTATTCGAGACTGTAATTTCATCGGCGGAAGGTGGAACGAGATGGAATAAAAAGGTGGAGGGAGGTGAAAAAAAAAAGAAAAAGAGGAAAGGAAAATTCGTTTGCGATGGATACCGGACAAAGGTGAACAAAGTGAAACGAGAACGAATATTCGACGAACGAAATTATTCTGGGATTCTCAAAGCTCTCTGCGGAGCGGAGAATCCCAAGATCCAGGTGGGAGGAGTTTTTCGATGAATCGATACCGGCGGTCGTCGTGGCTCGAAAAAAATTCAAATGCAGTCGGGGAACGGTAAACGATAAACGTCGAGCTTTCGAATCTCCTCTTACTGCACGCTTGCGTTCGTTAGAGCGTGTAATGCGAGCGAGGCAAGAGATCGAAAAGATTTCCGTGCAAAGATCTTCCTCGACGAAAAACTCTTCTTTTAAGAAGCGAATGCGTGTTATTAGCGTATCCATTTGATTTAGATTTCTTGAAGAATTATCGTAGAATTGGCGAATGATAATTTTAATAATCTATTCAAACTAAAGTGTATTATAAATAGTTATGTGTTATATATCCGTTTGATCTAGATTGATTTGAGAATTCATCCGAGGTTCTCGTAGAATCGACGAATGATAATTAATAATAATTTCTTCAAATTAAAATATATTATAAATATATTATATTATATTAAAATTATAGTATAGTATAGTATATTATTTATAGTATAGTATATTATCTATATTTATTAAATTATAGTATAGTATAGTATATTAATTATAATTATATTATAAATATATTATATATTATATAACCCTTTGATCTAGATTGATTTAAGAATTAATCTGAAGTACTCGTAGAATCGACGAATGATAATTTTAATAAATTTATTCAAATTAAAATATATTATATTAAAATTATGATATAGTATAGTATTTATAATATAATTATAATTATATTATAAATATATTATATACTATATATTAATTTGATCTAGATTGATTTAAGAATTAATTTGATGTTCTCGTAGAATCGACGAATGATAATTTTAATAATTTCTTCAAATTAAAATATATTATATTAAAATTATGGTATAGTATAGTATAGTATTTATAATATAATTATAATTATATTATAAATATATTATATACTATATATCAATTTGATCTAGATTGATTTAAGAATTAATTTGATGTTCTCGTAGAATCGATGAATGATAATTTTAATAATTTACTCAAACTAAACTATATTACAAATAGTTATATATTATATATCCATTTGATCTAGATCGATTTAAGAATTAATTTGAGGTTATCGTAGAACTGACGAATGGTAATTTTAACAATTTATTCAAAGTCTAAAGCATATTACAAATAGTTGTAATATATTATTAAATTATATTATAGTCAAATTCGTGATTCATCGGCACTCACGATGCTACTGATTATTCATAAAAATCTTTGAGATATAATTAAATATAATTCAATTAGCAACGATATTTAGAAGAATTTTCATGCCCCGTCGGCGATGTTTAGAAGAATTTGAAATAATTTCATTGTTATCACAAAAGAATTCTTATCTAAGATAGTCTTAAGAAACGCACAGACTGAGATAGACCTTTATTTTTTGAAAATCTCGTTGAAAACTCGCCTCGTGACTAACCTGAAATTGCCAAGTGCCAATATTTCATTTACATTGTTTCTCTTTCTGTATTGAAATCAATTTGTCTCAATAGAAGAGCGAGAGCGAGAGAGAGAGAGAGAGAGAGAGAGAGGGGGGGGATACAAAAACGCGAAACATTGACGAAGCATCGTTAGCGAGCGGTCTAATTGCCGTATCCAGAGGTTAAAGTACAAAGGCCAAAAAGAAAAAGAAAAAGAAAAAGAAAAAGAAAGAAAAATGAACGTCGCGGAAAGGGGATCTCGATGTTGCAGGAGATTTCCAGCGGAGGGCAAAAAGCTTGCAAAGGGGATTACGGGACAAAGGAATTAGTGAATTAAAAACGACGAAAACAGGAGAGGGGAGATGTGCCTCGGACCGCCGAGTTGAAATTCCATTCGCGAGTCACAGCGGAAGGAAGAGGAGAGATGCGTCGGTCGTTGCTGAAGGCGAGTGGTCGTCGCATGGTTGCAGAAGGAGAGGGTGGTCGGAGGATAGGGGAGAATCGGCCGGACGATAAATCGATTTCATGCTCGCGTTCCTCGGGCGCAAATTAATCCGGTAAATGCGGCTGGAAAACGCTTCGACTCGCGCGAGAAAAGCCCGAGGAATTGTGAAACTCGACGCCGCGAAGCCATCGAACGCTCGATTCGCGCGGCTTCCGGTTGAACATCAAAAAGAAAAGAATTCCCTTTGGCATTCTTGTTGACGTCTAAGCTGATAATTAATGTCAATAGATGGGTGAAACAACGCTGTCGCGACACACGGTCGCTGATACGCCTGGGAATTTAAACGCGAGACGCAGTGTGCCTTCTTATCGCCAGTTTGATATCGCCAGACGCGAGTAACGGAGCCGTGCGGAATACAGATTTAATTTCGATTCGCTGGAGAGAGGCGAGTGAATAGACAGAGGGGTAGAAACTCCATTTCGAACGTACACCGATCAGTTTTATGAATCGAACGACGCAGTGAAATAGGTAGAGTGGAACGTCGTTTGGTTTTTGCGTATATTGTGTGGACAAGAGATCAGAAAATTCATAGAAAAGTATTCGAGACTCTATTGGCGAGTATATATTTCGAGTCTTGTAAGAAAATGAGACGTTTTATTAACCTCTTCGTTACGGTCTGAATTTACACAGTCGAGGAACAGTTGCACAAATAACTGTTGTTATACGTATACGATTGTCTGCACGTTTTACAATTACTGCGGAGTTTTATGCATTTATAAGAAATTCGAAGGTGCAAAATGGAATGCATGTAACACGCGAAAGAATATAAAACATTCAAATTGCAATTCTCTGTATAATAGTTAATAAAGAAGACAATTTTCTGTCTATCTTTCTTCTCCCAAATTTTATTCATAAAAATGTGAGTCTGCATGAAAATTCGCAGTCTGTTAATAACATTTTTTTGATATATGTGACAGAGCATGTACATATGTGCATGTAATATAGCATTGAAGTTGAAAAAGTAAAATTTCTTAATTCGGCGGTAATTGTATATTGTACAATAATATTTCCCGAATTATAATAGCCAAACAACCTGCGATTTCTCTCCCGCACATTTTGAAGAATGCATTTTCAATAAAGCGAAATAATTTATTTTTCTTTAACGCGAGAGAAATGAAATCGTACGAAGATAAACAAATTTTAATTAAAATCCTATGATAATTAACCTCTTGCACTGGAATGACGTGCCACGCACGTCGAGAACTTTTTGTCCCAAAATTGCAATATTTTCTCAATTTTAAATATATTCAAGTATAACCCAGACAAAACGAATAATAAATTTATTACTTCTCAATAATTTCTGTAGTTACTATATGTAATAACTATTTCTATAGTTGCTGTACCATAGTAATTACTATACTATACTATACCATAATAGTTAACATTTCTATAATTAACTAGTTACTATGTCTAATAACTATTTCTATAATTAGTTATTCGATATCATGCCGAAGAAAGCGACGAGTTATCGTATACGGTTCGGTCACTCGTTATGGTCCGCAATCAGTTGCCATCGCAACTGGTTAAGAAAAGTGTCTGTCGATCTCACAAACAGATATCAAAAGTGCTGTGATTCGTCGTGAATCAAATTCGAATATTTGTTACCTGTGTACACTAACGAACACTGATGTTCTACGTAGAAACGTGACTGACGTAATTATCACGTTATTAACGAGATAAGTAAAATATCGTGCGGTTTGTAACATCCGTTGTGAGTCACGCGTCACATGCCTTTGCCAGCCGAACCTCCGTACCGATATACCAACTATAATTGCGAAGTTTAATTGACTAACGAGCACAGACGGGGATCGGTGAACCAGTGCAGAAATGGAGCTCTGATTGGTCCATTCACTAGGCCCGTCTTCCTTCATTCACGTAGCAATTAATTCGAAAGCGTCTAGCTGCGGGAGCATGCGTCGACTGTAACGTTCATCGTAGAAACTTCTTTGCTCCGCGAAGAAGAAGAAGAAGAAGAAGAAAGAAAGAAAAGAGAGAGGAAGGAGAAAAAGAAAGAAAGAAAGAAAAAACACGAGCGAGAACACATCGGTATCAGCAGTTTCACGACTGTGAATCTGCAAGTCGAACCGGCCCACCGATATCCGATATTTCGATCAAGCTGGCGTAACTCGGTTACAACCATGAAATGAAATTGTACGAACCGAAAACCATGGCGTATAAATTCCATTCCCTCCGTTGGAATTATTGTCTTGCGGCGAAATGTTGCAACGGTGTACAACCTTCTGTTATCGAATCAGCGTTGCTGGAAATGATTTTTTTAAAATCTACCTCTTTTTTTTTTTTTTTTATTTCTTTGAGGGAAAGCAAGAGATATGCGAGTGAATTCTGATAGTTAGATAGAAGTCTAACGTGCATGAATTTGAATTTGGTTAAAGAGACTTTGTGACATGGAATTTTTCACGAGGAAAATCTGGCAAATTAGGCGAGCTTTATTTTTGAACTTTCTCGTTTGTATTTACCATGTAAATGAACGTTTCGTCGAGTAGAAAATACACTCGACACCTATTAAACCTATGGACCGTTCTTTTTTTTT
>NW_025110373.1:0-5610 GCF_011392965.1 Frieseomelitta varia
TTTTTTTCGTTTTTTTGTAGCAGGCTACTGGAAAACAATGATTGCCATTGATTGCTTGTCGATTCACGGTTGCCAACGGTATTGAGTTTGCATTTTCAATGCGTCGCGTCGACTGGCGCGCGTCATCGGTGAATATTGCAAATAATGCCGCGCTGTTTAATGATAAATTCACCGCGCGGTACATTTTTAATGGACAGCTGCGAAATTTCGTTGCATTCGAGTAATACAAATCAGCCGTTTCAATCAACTCTCTCGGAGTGTTACTTTTCCTTCGGCTCGATATCGCGAGGATAATTTCAACGCCAGTTTTGCTTTTGTCTCTTCAAGATAGCTCGAAATCGACAGATTGTCGTTGACATTGTGGGAAAAATAAACCCGAGGAAGGTCTTCCACTCCTACGTTGGTCTGCCAGCGTACCACCTTAAGTGTAACAGTTCCGCGGAGGCGGGACAATTGGCGGCACATCAAAGGCGCCGATTGTTTCCCGTAAATTATAATCGGGAGGGCACTTGCATGACTTCTCGTTATGAGTTGGCGAACAAGTTCAATTAAGTTCATGCGACGAAAACGAGGAACGGCTTCCTACACACGCGGAGGCCCTTTCCGGCGTCTGTAGCACCATCAACCCCATGAAACTACCCAAACGGGAGAAACGTTGCGCTGATTCCGAGAAAGAGCAAGAGAAAGAAAGAGAGAGAGAGAGAACAGAAAGAGAGAGAGAGAGAGAGAGAGAGAGAGAGAGAGAGAGAGAGAGAGAGAGAGAGAGAGAGAGTGAACAAGGGGAAGAGGGAAGTGAAACGTGGCGACAATGAGAAACCAGAGAGGCGACGCGTTAGTTATCAAGTCGTAAAGTTTGCGACGAGAACATTTCCAATTCGTAATATTGCATTGCCACGGAATGTCTCAACGATTTACAAAATCGAACGAATTTAAATTTAATGGTATCTTAAATCCTTCAGCGTCAAATAAAGCTATTACATATCATCGTCAGATACAATTTTAATTTTATTCGCGAGATAAACCCTTCGTTTAATTGGTAAAGTGTATAAACTCAACATAGTAAATAGAAAAAAAAAAAAACTTGAGTGACAGTGTTGTTATATTATAAACATAATTAGGCAAAGCACATAATGTCGTCATGGTAGCTGGTAATAAAGTAAAGCCGGAAGAAAGTACTCATCAGGGACAATAGTTTTGACTATTTTTTCAACCTTGACATACTGATGTACAGTGCATCGTATAATATAATGGAAAGGTAGTCAAGTGGTCGTGCTTGTTGAATGTTAAAGGATTATCACTTGTAGGCTATGTATTTCATAAAAGAAACCTTGAAAAGCATTAGCAGCATTAGCACGAGTCGTTATTCTTAAAAATGTCAAATCTTCATTTGTTGGATACTGCATTGAATCATTATTTGAAATATAGTGTTGAAATATAGTTCTCTTCTTTCAATTTTACAGTTATCGCGTAAAGCTAAAATATTTTTCGTCGTGTTTCGCCAAACTACATCAGCCTGACCCAGCATTTTTCACTCGATTGTCGACTATTTTCTTTTAAAGGGGTCAATAAATAAAATAGACAAATTTAATAAACTGTTCACGCGTCACCAGGTCGAGGGATCTCTCTTCAGGTTTTTAGCATTTGGTCGAGAAGTGAACGCGGTAAATTGTAACCAATGTTCGAAGGGCGTCCAATCGAGGGTCGAAGAAACCAGCGCGTAAGGAGAGATCCTTTGAAGACGATGATTCCGACGACGCGTCTCCATTGTAGGGGACAGCAGGGTCAGCCTGACGACCGGGCAACACGTGTCTGTTATGTCTATTATCGACAGATAGTGGGGTAACGAGCGGACGAGATTTATCTCCGTGCGTTGCCGCCCCAGAGAAACGAGAAGCCGAGGGCTAGGGTGGTACAGCGAGAAAAGGAGAGGCCGGTTTACAGCTGGTTTGACAGAAAGAAAGGCCAGTTAAAGCCTTACTGTCGAATCTCGCGCGACGCGTGCACGTTCCGACCAACAATACACAAACGCCTTTGCCCGAAAGGAAATTTATTAGCCCATCGAGACACGTGCGCGAATCTCATCTAGGGCATCCGAGGCAGAGAATCGCGTTTTGCCAAACGAGAAGAATTCCAAAACGGCAACGGTGTCGATTAGAAATTTCGAACGAGCGAATATTTTCAAATTTATTATTTTCCGCCGCGGTAACATCTCAATACGACCTAGGGAGCGTTCGCTCGAACGAGACTGGATCGTGGGGCGAGCGTAGAAACTCGTTGCAAGTATAAATTTAAATGTCAAAATATACACGGTAACTATTCAGACCCGCGCGAAGCTGTATCATAGCTTTATTAACATAATAGGAGAAGGTGCAGCCGCAAACAAGGCTGAGTAAACCCGTCAATCAAAAACCCGATCCCCGAGAAAAGGGCTAGTTAGCCAGTGGCCTGTGCATTCCCAGAGGATAATGTATGCACGAACGTCTCGATGCACGTAAGCTTAAATATATCTTCGCGTCTATTCCTACGCCTATATATACATTTATATATGTCTTTGTACAAGTTCTCGTTACACTCTCGTCGTATTATTCGTTATTACGACGATCGAGTGATTCAAGCCCGTTTCAAAAGACACAGTTCCACTTTCGATCGAGCTTCTTGAGAAAAGCGCGCAAATCCAGCGCTGGCAAGGGGTGCCAAAGTTCCGCGCTGAAAGACCGAGTCACCCCGTTGACCGGTAGATTCGCATAGATGGCCAAGACTATCAATGGGGTCTCCCCATCCTTCGTGTGGGGACGCGATTCGACCGTCCGGCAGGCACCGTTCACAATGTCAAATATGTATTCCCCGCGTTTCGCTGATTGTCACTTGTTTCCTGTCCGATACCCGCCGCTGCCAAACACTTTCCCTCGTGCCGTGTCGTTTCTTTCTCCGATTTCAAATTCAAATGGCGGAAATCACCAACCGCGTAACTCTACGCCTTGAGAAAGCGAAGGTCACCGCGTCGCCTTGAAGCTCACCTTTCCCTCGTACCACCGATGGTGGTGCCGAAGAATACGCACACGGCCACCGCCGTGGAATGCGAAAGGACGAGAGGCGACGAAGGGAAAGGAAAAACTTGGTCGTGGCGTTGCGAGTCGCGCGCACCGGCCGAGTTAATAAGAAGCGGACTGAATCGAGAGGAAGAGAAGCTGGAGCGAAGGATGGGGAAGGAGGGCGCAGCATAATGTGGCTCATTGTCGAATCACTTCCGGGGCTTGACCTCCAGCAACGCCCTAAAGACCAGTTCACCTGGACAATGTCCACGAATAATGGGCACCGGTGTCGTGAATTGTACGAGCGGTACCGACGGATACGTCGATTGTCTCGCAGATCGAGAGAGAGAGAGAGAGAAAATTTAATAATATCCACAATATAAGATCAGTCCACGCCGCCTACGTATGGAGCCCCTCGGCGATTCTTTCGATCCCTGCGTAGGTACACGGTTCTCGCTCGCCACTCGGTGAGTGGTAGGCGTGCGAGGAAGGCCACCCCATTGTCATTTCAATGAAGATCGTCTCGAGCGAACTCGAGAAGGGTGTCGCTGCAGGCTCGTTGACGGCGATTAAGTAACCGTTTTGAAAACTTCGTTCGACCTCAATGGAAGTTTTGGGCCGTGCCGGGCAAAACGTTGTGTACGCTTCTTTTCCCTCTTTGCGGCGCGTCACAATTTGTCTCATTACGGACATCGGGGTGGTTGGTGCGGTTCGCGCGAGGACACGTTTCATCGAGAGTCGCCATTTATATGATTTGTCAGCGACATACGTCGCTAATGGCGCAGCTTTCCAGCCGATTTGTCGAAAAAGTGGCCCGCACGACCGACGAGGCGCGTGTGCCTGCTTCAATATGAAAAACAACCGATCTTCCGTTCTTTTTTTTTCTTCTCTCCCTCGTGGCCGCTTGAAAAAGGCAAAAAGAAGCAGCCGACAGCTCGTACTCGTTTTGTACTCGAAGGACGACGAGAGGGGTCGTCAGCGATCACGCGGAAAAATTGACGATGCTCCCAATATGTCGATGAGCGAACGAAAAGGAGGGCATACGTGCCGACGGGGGTGGATACGACCCCTCGTGTCCCGTATGGAAATGCACGCGTTACAAACAGAGACCTCGAAAATCGGGATTAATGCAAAACATCCAGTTCAGCGTAATATATACACAGTCGTATTGAAAGAATGTAAAATATGGGAACATTTCTCAAGTATAATCAGCGACAGAGATTTCATCTCTTTACTATAAAAATCACATGGCTACAATTGGGCCAAGTTGTCAATCCTCAACGATTTGAAATCGAGTCGAGACTTAATTTGAAGATTTTTGTTAAAAAAGAAAAAGTAGGTAATTTTCCTTCCACTGAGTATATTTTATTTCTTGCTTTCGTTTTTCAATGTTTGAAATGAAACTATAGTACTTGGAAATTTTAATAATTGCACAATATGAAAATTGTAAAGACTGGCTAGTCTTTACAAAAGAAAGATCAGGAAATTATAGGATTCGTTCTGCGTCTAATCCATCTTTTTGTTACTTTGAGATAAATTTTGATAAATTTAGAGATTGATAAATTTCTGCATAACTGAGGTCCAACTGAGCGTAAATTTGTTTCTTTAATTTCTTACTGTATGGATATATTTACAATAACAATTACGACGATACTATCGTAGTTGGAGAAGCATCGCACCTGCTTTCTGTTTCCTTCGTTTCTTTTTTTCTTAAAAATTATAATTATAAGCACATATTCTTTAATTGCAGTTGAAACATTTTTTTCGTAAAAATAGCTTTTTGAAAGCCAATATCAATACTACAGTTCTCATTTATTGTATCAGGACAAGATTTAAATTTTTCTAAAGAACATATTCGAATTTAATATCGATTCACTGATGCATGATCTATCTTTTAAACTAAAAAATCAACAAACTTGACTAGTTGATTAATTTTATAGTTCAAATTAATCACTAATAAATATTACTTCACTAAATTCTAAATAATTTTACACGTTTGTGAAATCGGGCATTTCACATGCAACAACCCAATATGCACTACATATGATCAGAGGATCGCTTATTTATAAATAAATTACGTCATTCAAAGACAAGATACGAGACACGAAGAACGAGTATTGCAATAAACGCGACAAGATTGATCATTTAAGACGGGTTCTCGAGATCATTCGGTAAATTGGAGCTGTACCCTCGACACGAGGGACTCACGGCCGAGTGAGCTAAGCCTAAGATTGGTTTAGTCGCCACTAAGGCACGCCGCGAGTCGGCAGTTCTGCGGATCACGCGTCACCGAGCAAAATGCAACCGGAAAGAGAAGATTCCCCCTCTGGTTTCCTTCGATTTTCCGCTTCCCACCCCTCCGCGACGGATCCGAAAAACGAGACCCAGCCAGTGTGGCAGGTGAGGTACAGCGATACCTCGAACAACACCCCTCGATATCACGAGTTTCCCTTCGTTCCGCTTCAGGTGTGTATCCGACGAATAAGTGTTCACGAAATTTGGGGAAAAATTTCGGTTTGAGGTCCTTTCTTTCTTTCTTTTTTTTTTTTTTTTTGGAGTTTGGCGCAAGTTTACGAGA
>NW_025110373.1:5620-101785 GCF_011392965.1 Frieseomelitta varia
TTTTTTTTTTTTTTTGTCTCACTTCGTTCGACGTTGAAGCGAGACACTTTTATTCTTTGGCATCATCCTCTTTCCTTATTACTTTATTCCACTCGTTTATGTATTGTAGTGCCGTTATTAACATTTTATCTTTTATCTCATTTTATATCAATTCATTCGATCAGCTCTTTGAGGTTTAACTGGAATTAACTAAAATTATGAAAAGTTTGATGATTTAATACTGAGAAAATTTAAAATACGAATAAGTGAAACTAATTATTTCAAACATTGCCAGACTATTTGTACGATGCTCGGAGGGTTGAAATAAAAATTCAGAAGAAAGTAGAAACGAGGAAAGGAGTGTCGACGAACTGCGCAGGGAACAGATTGGTTCGAAACGAAATACTGACTTGTTGATAATGGTTTATCACTAATCCAACTTTCCTACTTTCCCCTTTCATTCGAGCAACGCCTTTCCCCGAGACTGTGAAAAAAGGATTAGGATGCAGGGGATAGCCTGCGAATCGATCGAAAGGGATCCCCCTGTAGATTTCTCCAATTTCAGAAAAGGATCCGTGCGGTCTGTTAACCGTTCGATTGGTTCGTTACCGCGTCACTGTACCATCGTACAAAAATATATATATATATGTGTATACGTATGTCGTATTCTCAGTTATTTTACAATCCCTTTCTCGAGCTTCCTCGAGCAATAACCCGCTATTTCCACGAACGGGTAAATGTATCCGAAAATTCTTCCCGATCGATCTTCCCTCGGCTCTTGTCCCCGATTCAACAACGTTCAGGGAGGGGGGACATTCGAAATTCTGTGAGAACTCGAGGTTCTGCCGGATCTCTCTCTGTCGCGATGTTTTCTCCGTTCGCGCGCTCGCACGTTCACGCGCGTGGGGTTGATAGATCGGCCCGACGAAACGAAGGGGTAGTTTGGCTTTAATCGATCCTGTAATCGCCGGGTCCGACAGTTGGCCCCGGCTGCCTTTTTGTCGGCAGTTAGATGGATGGCGCCATTTACATTTTGTCAGTGCGACATGCGCTAACGTAACATAACGTTGCCGCTATCATATCTATCACACCCTCTGGACCGGTACACCGGCCAGTTTGCCGACTCTCTCTCTCTCTCTCTCTCTCTCTTCCTCCTCTCTCTCTGCGCCGTAATCTCGTTTCGCGAATGGATCAGGTTTTTCCACGAGACGAGGGGAATTTTCAAATCGCCGCGAACACCTGTAACCTCGGAAACGAACGAGAGTCTCTACCACTTTTAGAAAAAAAAAAGCGCGTGTATGGACGAGTAACGAAAAACTTCTTGGACTGTCACGGATTAAGCTGCCCGATTTTGACTTTGTGCGGCGATTTCACGGTCGACTTGGGAACGAACGAAGACGTTCCCGCGACGGACTCTCGAAGAAAGAATTCTGAGGCAGAGGGCAGGAGAAAGAGAAAGGAATCGAGAGAGAACTGTCCGATGCGAGCCAATTGACAGATCTGTCAACATGGATGACACCTTCGACGAACGAGCCGACCAGGTGTCTACCTTCCAACCGAAGAGACGATTCCGTCTATTCTTTCTCCTCTCTCCCCTATCTTCCTCTCGTCTTCGTTCGCCTGTCTTCGGCATCTGCCCGGATAATACCAGGGATTATAGCAGGAGGATAGCGAGCCCGCTGACACTGGTCTCGGGCAGAGTATTCCTCCACCGGATCCCGTGCCATAAACAGATCGATCATCTTTCAAAACGGCTCAACGAGAACCCCTGCGAGATGATATCGCTATGCGAATCTCTAATTTCGCGGAAAATTCTCAATTCTCTCGCGTATCAGTATACTGAACGAATGATCTAATGGCGATGAGAAAGCTAATCCTCGTTAAAAAGAAAAGCTGATTCAAGTGATAATTGTAAAATTGAAAAGAGAACATGTTAAAGAGTAAAAACAACTACTGTAAAAATTATCAAGTAATCGTCCAACAGGTAAGGACAGTCGTTTGTCATTTTGTCACTTTTAAGCATAGTGATTCAACGAAGATGTATCACCAAAAAGATTGTCATTGATGAAGCTCGTACAAAGCCGTTGTATCATCATTGTTTTTTCCATTGATTGTAAAATAATAAAGAGTATTAAGATTCTGTTTTGGAAGCAGCGAACGAAATGGTATTGTTCATAAATACCTAATTTCACAAGCAATTTTCAAAGCATCTCTTTTATACGAACAATACTCAGAATTATCAAATCAGTGTTACAGAATCAAGTAAATTCACTAATGAACGATGTTGATTAGGGCCACATAGTTATAGATATTTAAAATAAAGATCTTCAATGTTCAACACATCGTAATAATAATAGTATTTTTCTTTAATTCTTCGGTAACATCGTAACTTATAATCCACATATTCACATTCAGGAAATTTCATTTTCTAGTTATTTCTTTTTACCATTGTTTTTCATGAATGTACCTATCATAACCAAAATACCAAATGATTCACTTATGACAATTATTCATTCCTAGATTTGGAATTTAATTAACAATTTATTGTTGTTACAATAAGTAACAACTTCTTTTTTTTAGAAGTTAAATGAATAGATTATAGAAAGTTAATTTTTCTTATTTATTTTCTCATTTTCCTATTTATTCATTATATTTTATTAGGCTTTTCCCTTTCAGTAATAGTAGAATATTATCATTACTATCAATAGACTGCAGATTTTTATGCATTTATGAAAAATTTAAAGATACACAAAAAACATAGAATGTACATGAAAATATATAAAATATTCAAAATACAGCCTCAATACTCAACAAGTGAATCAAACTAGATTTCAGCTTCTTTTTAACTACCTTCATAAAAATACGAATTTGCATAAAACTCTGCAGTCCAATCATCAAATATCCTTGCCAAAGCTCGAATAAACAAAGCCAATCGATCGACTGAATTATTATCATTACTTGCTCTAATGGCAAAGATCGTCTCAAGAGTATCAGCTATTGCTGTTCAATCAAGGATCGATATATTCGCTTCGTTTATCCACGTTTTTTTTTTTTTTTTCTTTTTTTTTTTGCGAACAAGATCGAAAGTCACAAAAATGCGTGTCGTAAGGAATACAACTCACCTCCCACGCGTAACGGGGGTTGAAAGGCTCGCTCGCCCATTTTCCAAGAAAAGGGCCGAATCGCGCGCCTCGTGGAATGTCCTTCCGCGCTCGAACCTGAGGGCCGCCTGGCGCTGAGCCTCCTACCTCCACTTCCGGCACCGGTGACACCCACTCGCGGTTAGGCTGCTCCTTTTGTTCTTGTTTGACCGCGTCCTCTGCAAACGAGTCGTCGAATTCGCGAATTATCTCGGCACACACCCACACACGCACCCACGCACACACACCTGGAACTGAAATTCTTCACGCAACGAACGAAGCTAACTGCGATGATTCGATATTGCCGATGGAAGAGCAGGCGCCGCGTTTCTCAGCGATTACGTTGCAATTTAGCAGATTAAATCCTCTCGATAAAACCGCTCACGTCAGGGTAACCTACTATTCTAATCCGGACAATTAACCACCACGTCTCCCGATAATTTACACAGTAATTCGTAACATTAAGCGACCCACGCGCTGGCTGACCCAGTATTCTAATTTACGCAATTAGCTTCCGCGACTCACGACACAGTTCGAGCGGTGAGTTTAGAAAAAAAAAAAAGAAGAAAAGGGGAACAGGAACGAAGAATAGAATAGGAAGAGGAAAAAAAGAAAGAGGTGGAATTTCTTCACTCACGATAGGTCTCGCTCCTGTAGACTGCATCCCGCGATCTCGTATACTCTTTCCTTCCGTCAGCCTTCTCGCCGTATTCCCACGAAGATTTCTCCTCGTCCCTGGACGAGAGCGGCCTGTGCTCCTTCTCGTAGTTTTCTCGTAGCTGCTTGTCCATGGCTGGCGAGTAACCGCGTTGATAAGCCGGCCTCGACTGCGGATTATAATCCTGGGAAACGTCGTGGGCACCGGTCACGTGGAGAGCTTTCAGATCCCTGTACACTAAATTACTGGCGGAGTTGCTACCGCCGCGGATCGAGCCGTTTTCTTCCATTTCCTGACTTTCGCCAATTCCCCCCGTGCCTCCTCCGGCCGACGTGCCGGACATCGACTCGCCTTCGTCGCTGCTTCCTGAAACAATGTGGCCACGCAGCTTGTGAAAACCCATGCTCGCAGTTACGCTACCGAAGGCCGAAAAGCGTCTGACTCGTCACGGAGGAAGGTCAAAGGTGCGAAAGTCGACGATCGTCAAAAAGTCAAAATGCCAACACTCGCGAAACAAGGTGCATTCGTTTCACCGATACACTAAATCGGAGTGTCATGTCGGTGATCAAAATTCAATTTACGTTAAATTTCGTTGGTGTAACATCGACCAAATAAGGAAGAATGTTTTAAGCATATCGATTTGACAACTTTCGCGAAGAATTATATACGTTGGCGTAAAAGTGCAACGGAAGGGCAGTTTCCATTTTGTGATATTATTTAATTATGTCACTTAATCTTCCGAGTATTTAGCCCGTACTAGACTGTTATAATCGATAATCGATAGGAAAGTGATATAAACAGAGTATCATAATCTTACAATCAACAATTAAAAATAATTGATTTAGTTATCAGAGATTCGAAGGGAATAACTTATTGCAATATATCGGATAAATATATCAATATATCAAAAATAACCCTTCATTTGATAATTTTAACCACTTGCGCTGGCAATTGATTGCGGACAATAAGTGACCAACCGTACACGATAATTCGTCGCTTTCTTTTTGAACTCGACGGTATGATATCACGGATAGAAATTATTGAGATTACTAATAAATTGATTATTTGTTTTGCCTGGGTTATTCTTTAAATATACTTAAAACTGACAAAATATTGCAATTTTGGGACACAAAATTCTCGACGTGCGTGGCACGTCATTCCAGCGCAAGAGGTTAAGCACCCAAAGGGAACACTATAATTATTTTGTCGATGGTGTTCATTTTACTTTAATGGTTCTAAAATATTAATAGAAATAGAAACATCGTTCAACAATGTCAATGATATCGGTAATTTCCATGGTAGATAATATATACCGATATATATATATATATATAAAAGTTCATGTGGGAATTTCCGCGTGATTCACAGTGAATCGAATCAAACCACGAAGAACAAAATATACCGGTAAGAGTGCATAATCGGAAATTTCGAAATCATTGGAAAGAGAAACGGAAAAAGGAAGAAATACTGCGGTTTCGGAGAAACGGAAAAAATTTGTCTGTTGTTTTGGCGACTGGTCGAGATCCTAGATACACAAGGACAAGTGGCAATCGAACAACGCTATCTCCCCGGCCCGTCGGTCGTTTTCTCAGTTAGAGAGCCGCGAACGTACGACGCGCGAGACACCCGAGCCAAGGATGTTTGACGCGATAAGCCGAGAATTTTATTGCCGCCTCTGCCGCCAGACACCTCTCTCTCCCTCTCTCTCTCTTTCTCTCTCTCTCTCTCTCTCTCTCTCTCTCTCAAATGAAACAGCCTCGCGATGCGACGAAGTGTTTACGCGGAAAACCGAACGTGCTACAATAGAATCGCGATACATAGCTTTCAGAGCACGTAACTCCGAAATGTCCTTCGTTATCTCCGTCTTATCTCTGCGTAGGCAACGCCTTATTCACGACGTTTCTCGATCTTCTATGGCGGGTCACACGGAGAATCATCCGTCGAATCTGGATTTATTTGTATAACTCCAGACCGGATACGACGGGCCCTTCTAATACCCGAAACTTATCTCTTCAAATCGAGAGATATTCTCGCTGTTGTATCGGCTATCTAAAAACAAACTGAGTGAACCGGAACGAGCGCGGCCGTCTGTCTACGAGTGACACGGAGGGACCTGCATGTATCTGGAGTCCTTTACAAACATCGTAAACTTTGTGTGAATCCACGGTTAAGCAAATTGTCGACAAGCTTGCAGGTGTATTCGAGAGAGACTCGCAGCTTGACGCGTCTTATCGCCCAACGGTGTCGATCCTTTGGCGAAATTTTGTCTCTCACTTACGCTAGCGATAACTGTTCGCGACGATCGGTGAAACTTTCGTCGAAGGCAGCCTCTCGATTTCATTCTAATCGGCAGGGTCAACAGTCGGATTAAGGATCCCGCGAATTACGTGAGCGCGAGCTGAGTCGTAAAAAAGTGCGGTGATCCCGGGTGGTGGTTCGATCGACACGAAACTCGCTGCCGGACGTTAATACGGAGATATCGGGACGTGCACGTTTCGCTGTCAACAAGTGAACACAACTTGTGTGAAGAGAGCCGCAACGTCTTTCTCGATCTTACTGCTCCCCGGATCGAAGTGAAATAATCGTAAAGATACGCTTGCGAAGGCGGGGGGGGGGGGGGGGGGGGTGATGATGATCGCATGGCGAGGCTTCGAGCACGATAAACCGAAATCCGGGGCCGGATCGATAGAACAAACAACGATTTCGTGAATTCCAGCCTGATTTTCGCGGAAGATCTGCGCGTGGCTTAGAAGGGTCGTGCGAAAAGCATGACATCCTCTCTCTCTTTTTCGAGAGAAAGAGAGAACGACTACTCGATACGATACAACAACAATATTTAGAAAACTCTCGATGTCACAGGGGTCTTTGACTCCTGTGGGACGCGAGTGCTCGAGCACCTTCTCCCTTGACAGAACCACGAGTACTTGTTCGACCAAACGCGATATTATCCTCGATGAAGCGACTCGAGAGGCTTCCAACCCGATTAGAGTAAAGTGCCGCTTTACCGCGGCTTGGAGAATCGAGAATTGTTCGTGGGAAGACCGACGTAACTCTTTTTCCTCCACCCCCCTCCCCTATTTTTTTTTAATAGCTAAACAAATTAGAGAGTCGTTAACGCACTTGTGCTTGGGAAAACTCGTGCGTCTGCCGTTTACTGTCGGTCTTAGTATTTTATCCTAGAAAATTTCAAAGAAAGAACCAATTCTAAAATTACTAAGGAGAACACTCCTCAAATTAACAAGTCTGGTAACGTTCAAAGATCAAAACTATTTCTCTTTTGCAAAAAGTTCGTACACACATTCAAGTTTGATAAAGAAAGTCTTCGTTGCCGTTATACGAGAGACCACTTCGCATAAGAAAAATAAACGACGCGCGTGTGATTACCTAACAGTAAAGGGGGTTAATAATTTAAAATTACTTCCGCGCATAGATTCGAATTATACACTCGTGCCGTGTTAGTAGAAAAGCAAACAAGTTTGATGAATCAACGCGGTCGATGATCGATGATGTGTCTCCCCAATCATCGTCCTCAATATTGTACCACCCCTATGAGTCTTTCGTACTCGTGAATTGAACTGAAATTGCTAATTTGTCTTTCGAATAAACACAGTATCTTGCGTGTTTCAAAGAGTTTTTTTAATATTATTCTTTATTTTATTTTCTCATATATTCCAAAGAATACACAATAATACCTTATATTCGAAAGATTTCAAAGTCTCTGAATACTTTTGAGTATTTGCGTTCGAGGGAAAACTGTTTGTCAACGGTGCGTCTGACACGTTCGAGAGGCAAACACGATCTGAAATCTCGAAATTGGATCGAACTCGGATTTAATTGCGTGTTACGCGCAAAAAACAAAGAGAAACTGGTTAACTGAGTGTGAGAGATATTCCTCGACGAATCCCGGAAAAGATAATTAACTAAATTGGCAGTCAAGCAACGGGGTGTCGGAAGAGCGATTACACTGTAGACTGTATTCACACACATGTGTAAACCGCATTGCTCCAACCGCACAGGATGTCCTGGCGATATCGGGATCCTGATGGAAAATAAACGCGTACCCATTAACGTCTATCGTATAACGTCCTCGCGACGATTGTCTAATTACTTATTAATTAATTTTCGCCTGATGGGGCGATCAAGGTTCATTAGAACGTGACGAAAATGATTCGGACTGTATCCGAATCTTACGTCAAGGAACGTTATTTTGACGATAAGAGTATCAACTCGTCAGAAGACTCAGTAGATTCAAGCAAACCGAATTATATATCTCTGCAGGCGAATCTCTGCAGACCAGTTTCCGGACAGGCTGCGGTTGAGCTTCCTTCTGTCGATACTCACAGATATAATGCCTTTCCTTGACAGTTTGAATAAACTTGACATTTTACGAATTCAAAACACTGAACAGATAGAACCCACAGAAATTTCAAAGGAAATGGCGAGCAATTTTTTTTGTCACATATCAGTTGTAACTGGAAGAAGCAAATCGATGATCGTCGGATTAGACGTATCTAATCGTACAATAACACGACGAAAATAACGCGCACTGAATATAAAATGTGACAATCTTGATATTTTCTGAAGTATTTATTTACCAAGTAAGTGGCGTAAATAATCTCGTTTCATCGGCGCGTTCCACCTTTGTTCGTTAATCCTCTCTGCTGCAAACTTTTCAATTTTTTGACACACTTTCGAATCAGCATTCGATCCATCGTTACGCCGATTCTCTCGTCAATTTCTTATACAACGGTTAGATAGATACTTTTCCAACTTACCGTTCATCTTGTAGTCGACCGTGGGTCGGGACAAATCGAGGCCGTTCATCAGTGCGGGTGTTCGCCCGGTTTCGGTCAGTTGTACAACGCGAGATCACTGTCTGTCACACATGCTATCACAAAAAAAAAAAAAAAAAGAAGGAAAACCAAAAAATGTCTCACGACAACAACACGTTGTCAACACAATCCAAAAAACGAAAGAGTCACGAAGATTTCTTGGCCATGATCGTCCATGATCGATCGATCGATACGCGTGATCGTTGGCTGCTCGCGACGAAGAATAAAGTGTCGGACTCTACGGGGGGGATTGAGATACTCGCAGGGGGTAGCTTGACACGGAACGCGGTACGATGCGAGAAAGCGTGCGCCGCCCGAAGAAGACACGATCGAAGTAAGGAAACGGATGGCGAGAGAAGAGCCCGGCTGTTCCGTGTCAGCTGGCTCTTGCCTGACTAGAGGATCCGAAATCTGTTGAGAAGAGGATGGCACAACGAGGGTTCCTAAGGGACGATCCACAGGGGTGTGGCGGAGCCGCTTCCATCGAGACTTCTGGTTGGCTCACGGGCGGAGCAACCCCTATCGCATTCAGATCCCCACCAGCTCGCCACAGCATCCCTCGGGAGCGAGCAAGAGAACGAGAACGAGAAAAGAGTATGTATATACGACACGATAGAGGAACGAGCTACGGCTGTCTGAGTGAGTCTGCGAGACCGCCGCCTCTGGGGGTGGGGAAGAATCAGAGAACGTGACTCTGATAACGAAAGAGACACACGCTGCTGCTGCTGCGAACACGTTAAACACCGGCTAGCCTTCTCTTCGCACAATTCGTTTCTTATGGGATATGTAGGATATGTAGGATGAGCCTGTTTTTCCTTTATCATTAGATACATTTATTTAGACGAGATGAGATTGTCGAGCAAAATAATTCTTCTTTTCAAGACGTACTTATTTCGTAATTTTAACTCGTTGAAATTCTATCGAATCACTTTCAACGGTACGGTGAAATAAAGTTCGATTCGGCGGCGACCGAGGGTCAGACGTCAGCGTGCGAAGAAATTTTTTTTCCATCGCGCGAACCCTCGATCGAAGAATGCCGGCTAGCGCGTTGGAAGTTGGAGAGGACCTCACGCAGAGTCAGGGTCAGTGGAACGCCTATCAAAGTCTATATTGGACAAGCTCGGTCACCTTTTTCTTCGGAAAGTAGCTGTCACGAGGAGTGTTTCTTTCTTTTTTCCTTTTCTTTTTTTTCTTTTTTTTCACAACCGCACAGCTCCACAATACGCGTTTGCGGTTTCGCAAGCCACGAAAAGAGACTGACTTTGAAATCGATCGAAGGAGCAGAATTTCGAAAAGAAAAAAAAAAAAAAAAAGAAAAGAAAAGAACGTCACTCTCGGTTTTTTCTTCACTCTTTCGTTTCGCCGTTTCTGAATAACTTTTCCTGCTTAACGGAAACGTGTAACTGAATCTACTTGGATGGCCGTTACACCTCCATTACAGAGGCGAGCCCCGTGAATGGGAAAATTCCGTTACACCGCCCGTGTTTTCACCACTCGTCCGACGCAACTCGCCGTTCCCGTTCTGTGTGAAAAGTCCAATGTCAGTTATTCGTTCGCGTCGTTCCATCAGCGGGCACCGTTCAAATTGCGACGATTTAAATCCGCCGAGTGCCAGGAAAACGGTTGCCAGAGGGAGGGGGCAAGAAAGACGTCGAAACAAATCTTCATTCACCGCGGAAATCTTGCGGAGAAAGAAAGTCGGGGTGCGTTCCACCAACGTATGAGTGCGTTCCACAGGCAGGAAGACATGTGTCGCGTGCAGTTATATCATTCTTTATGGCTGGCTATGTCGGGTACCCTTCGCTCATTCAGCGCTAACGTCGTCCGCGCAATATTTGGCCGGGAGGCTTGATTTACACCGGCATAAAAATGTCTCTTCTCCCCCCCCCCCTGCCGTCCCGCGCCATGTAGATATATCACTTCCTTCGCCTTCACCTTCCAATCTTGCGTTCGTGAATTTTCGCGCCCTTTATACGTGTAGTACGTCGGCCCTCTGATAAATGCGACCACGAGTGCGAAAGCGAATCAAAGATGTAAACCTTCTTTCTTTCCATTTACGTTCACTTCTCGTTAGGATCGATCTTGGAACTTTGTAAACCTGATCTAACTGTTTGTCAGATCTTGCCCTCACGCGGCTAGAACTTCTCTAGATCAAATTGTCTGAATTTGACAAACAAATTCACTCTACTCTCTCGAGATCCAGACGTTCGTTTCTGCATATCGCGATTCGATTGGACATATTTTATATTGCTGTTACAGAGGTCTTTGTTCGGGAAGTATCGAATATTTAATTGCAAAATGTGTAATTACGCCGTAGTGGTACAATTTATTTATTTTCGAAATTAACATTCAATTATTAATAGTTTTAATAATCAAAATGCTAATTAACCATCGGACTTTATTTCTACTTCTCTTACATTTTTCGAAGTACTAACTTATCCTACTCCATTTTCTTCGTATTAAGCTCAGCTTACATCTGTACGACTTTTATATCGTTCACTTTCGATTCTTTGGTCTCTGTAATTCTCTGTACCAGAGGATTTTCGTTTCTCGTATAAATAAATAAACAAGTACAAGTAAATTTTAAAATTCCTTTGTCTGCATCGTGACGAGAAAATTTGTCCAAGATTCGCGCGCTTGATTTATTTATTCTCTATTCGTGTGCACAGAGAAAGAAAGAAAGAAACACACACACACACACACACACACACACACACACACACAGCGAGAAGAGGGTGATCGATTCGTGAACGTAGGACGTGAAACGTCGTCTTTGGCGTCGGGCAAAGGGGTAATAAATAACGGGAGTATCAAAGGGTTATCAGATCTAAGCAGAGCTTCTAGGTCTAGCGCAACTTCTGACACGTAGAGTGACGATGCCGTAATGTCGGTGGCAAAGTGTGCGCATGTGGGGCGAGTCTGTGGGGCGGAAAGGAGAGAGCGGGAGGGGGGAGGGAGGCGCGCGAAGCTATTAAACTGACAGAAACACTTGCCACCCCCTCCTCTGACCCAGCCGCCCCCTCAACCTCCGACTCTATGCCATCCCTTACTCGGAAGCCCTTCGTCCCTTACTGCAACACCGGAGTTATTAATATTTTTCACACCCCCGAAAATTGTCTCCTGTGTGCCCGGCGAACCGACGAACTTTCGCTGTGTATCGGAGAAGCAATTTTACAGGCGTGTCACCGCCTGTCGCTGTCAAACCGGCTACGACAAGATACACGGGAAGTGTCTCTGGCCTCGCCTATTATTCCCCGCGATCGCGCACGATCGCGTCGATAAGTTGCGAAATTTCCGTTTCGTAACGGCCGATTGAAATTCAATTACCAAATCTCCCAAAGGGAAACGATCGTTTCGTAAAATTACAAAGTCAGAAGCATCGTAAGAATGAAGCACGTAAAGGAACCAGCTCGAGTTCAACGACTTATTATACACGTCGATGTAAATCAGATAGACGAAGTTCGGAGTGGCAGGACGAGAAGACTCTCGAGATCTCGGGGATCGTGTGGCCCCGCGCGAGTCGAGGAAGGACGAGAAGCTTCTTGTCAGAGCCGAAATATTCGTCGACCGTTAACCGTCGGCAGAGAGAAAAAGGAAGTAGCTAGCGCGGAGAGAGCCGCAGCACTCGTCGAGGATGAAATAAGAAAGAAGTCAGCGCTCGATGCGATCAAACAATCGGCTGCTGCTCGAGTGGTCGTCCAAGAGAGAGAGACCGTGTGGTCGACTTCTTGATCTACCCCAAAGAGAATTGCGCGTCTCTTGACAAAGACTTGCGCGAAGAGAGAGAGAGAGAGAGAGAGAGAGAGAGAGAGAAAGCGCGAAAAAGCAGGAACAGAAGGGAGAGAACGGAGACAGAGTGAAATAATTCGAGCGCGATACGCGAGCGCCAAAGGTGAAAAGGATCGAAAAAAAGGATCGAGAGACGTGCGTGTCCGTGAATGGTACGCTTGTTGCCTTGTACCCTTAGCAACGGAGCACGTATGTCCGTGAGTACTCCGAAATAGCGATTGGTGAATCTACGTGGTCGTGCTTGAACGTGGTCGCTTCAACGGTCGTGCCGTGGCAGTCTATAATTTGTGTTCGAGTCGAGTTCGGTTCTCTCCGGCGTTGTGTACGCACACGCCTTGACTGCCTTTCGAACGCGCTGCCCTCTAATGTGCCATTGAGAGCCACGTTATGTGGCATAAGTAGTCGAGCAGAAGAAAGAAACGAAAGAGGAGAGGCAAGGAAAGAGCGAACACTCTATGAAGCTCAGGAGCACCGCCCTCCTGCCTCGAGGAACTTGAGACGCGATTGTTGTGCGCCGCGTGCACGCCGTGTACCAGAAGCATTGTCCCTCGTTAGAGGCCACCGGAAGTCACCGGAAGACGATCAACTAACGGAAGACCCTCTACCTTCCAGCTCCTCCTGTCGACGCCCTCCTTTCTCCGCAGACTTTGCAGCTTGTCTTTGCCCTCTCCCCCCGCGGAGACGTCCCGTTTATATTCTGACTTAACGATTTTTCAACGCGCACGTTGCCGCGACACGTCGAGCGACACCGAGCACGAAGATTTTGCACGCTCCGACGACTCGATTCATCGAAACACCTCTCATTCCCGATCGAGTTCGCCTCGCAGAACGTCGCCAGAAGTCGTTCAAGACATACATTTTTCAAGTCACCGATTAATCGTTTAATTAAAAAAAAAAAAAAAAAAATGGTCCACGTGAAGAAACGTGGCGTTGCAAGGTAATCGTATCAAGGGTTCTCCCGGACACGGAGATTCAGGTTACGAGGTCAAGATCGACGAAACACGTAGGAGAAGATCCAGATGTGGATGATAGAATCGTGGCACGCGAGCGACCGGAACTGGCTGAAGTAGGGAAAATCCGGTGTACGTTGGGGCCTTCTCGTGCGCGTGCAACACCCTCGTTTCCTCGCGCGGCCTGTTTAGCCCTGTACCTCTTCGACCGGATCCTCGCGCCGCGGATTTCTAACGCAGCCCGATGGGGAGGATCGATCGCATCGATGTGGCCGGGGGGAGGTTCTCGCAACGCGTACCACCGCCGTTATTTACGATTTTATAAAGCCTCGGACAGCATCGGCCGCGGGGGTGCGAGTCGGTTCGGTGCATTGTACCAACATAATTTCGCGCAAAAGTAACAAAATTATCGCTACGGTCGCGCGATTGTTATCGACAAATAGCGTTTCTGGCCTGGTCAAAATTCACCGGCGAATTAAACATTCGGGCGTGCACCATTCGTCGACGAGCTGCGATTAATTTAGGAAGGTTTGTGCATCAAGTTTACATCATGAGGTCGAACAACGGGGGAGTCGGGAGTCGGGAGTCAAGCGCGGCACGTCGTAAAGCGTGAACCGCGCAACGCGAAGGGGTAGGGGGAGAGCGGGGGTGGACACAGTATATTCCGTACAATCGAGAGCGAGGGGGCGGGGAAGAGGGAGAAAGAGACAGGAGAGAAAGCAATAGCGGGAATCAACAGCGATATTCGTGTAATATCGGCGCAACAAAGTGCAAGCTTATTGGAAAACGCGCGTTGCGCGCACAGGGACGGGAAAGGCAGGACAGCGTGCAAATATTGATGCATTAACAATGCAGGCTAATTATGTTTTGGTTCGGGTATGGCTCGGACCCGGTCGGCGATGGTGTGGCGACGACGATAGCGAAGGACGGTGGTGTGGTAGCTGAAGTTTGCAGTGCCCACCAGCCCGGTCATTTCGCCATTGTGATCCGGGCTTCAGCACACAGCCGCTGGGTGGTTCACAGGCGTAACCCGCCGTTAAATTAATTTTATCTCATGTCCGATATTAATTTCGTATACGCTGTTACCGCGTTCAGTCTACTGCCTCTTGACTCTCTGCTACCCTTTGATTTCTCACTGCCGCTACTTTCGTTCCGCCGATCTCTCTGTAGTTTCAAATTTTCCATAGAAATTCCCGGGCAAGCAGTTTTCGACTTTTTTTTCTTTTTTTTTTTTTTTTTTAGTTTTTGTTTCTTCTCTTTTCTCTTTCAAAGAATACACGACACAACGTGTGGAAATGTGAAATGTTGCCTCCTCGTAGGCGTAACGCGGTAACAACCGGTTAGTTAAATGTAGAAAGGACAGCGTACACGTAGATTGCAGCTGGAGGCGAGCAGAATGGTAATCGGGACGATTAGATTCTAATTAGATTCGCATCGTTCGTGCTCCGGGCTGTTTAAACGAGGCACACGTCCTCAACGAATTCTCGACGAGCTCTTCTCGTCGTGAAGAGAGGAGAAGATCGAAGGGCAAAACCCCTGCGGATATCAGCCCTTAGCGGGAGCAAGCTGCGCAAGGGTAAAACTCGTCCCGAAGGAAGGGGAACAGATGTTTTTGAACGCGAGCCAACATCATAATCTATGTTCCGCAACATCGTAATTAAGGAAAAATAGATGTTCCGCCTCCTTCGTTTCTCGTTCCATTCTTCACACGTAATACTCGCAATATCTTTTGGCCGTGTCTAAGTATTTTACCTGTTTTAAAAAATAAAAAAAGACCTGGCATTTTCTTTGAAACGAGATACGCGACGAAACGATTACTTGACAAATTGTCTGAATAAAATCATCCGCGATCGCGATCGTAGCGTCGATAGTGATAAACCCAACGAGAAGATAACAAGGATAGAAGCTTATCGCCTCGTGACCGTTCTATTTCGATCGCCGCCAAATAGATTAGAGAGGTTGATTCAATTTTCGCGTGCCTATCCGCGAGAGTTCCGATAAATCGTTAAAGAAAGAATCGAATCTTCGCGCTGGGATCTCACGTCTGGCTCGTAAACAAGCAGCAACAATGCCAACTGACCGTCCTTTTCGCGATCGTTCCCGCATTCACGTATCTCTCTTGCGTTAGCCCGTTATTCCAGCCGTGGGATCGTTCCGCGCGAGATAAAGTGGATTTAAAAGTTTAAATCCTCGGCCACCGGCGGCCCATCGGCTTGCCTTCTCCACGGCAAGAAGAAGAAGGAGAAAAACGGCACGACCTACGGAGGGTGGCCACTCTCATCGAGATAGATACGATCTGACCGTTTACACCCCCATTTACAGAAACTGCGCTGCCGAATGGAAATACGTGGGTTACGGTTTGACGAACGCGCGGATCGTCCACCCCTCTATTCACGAGAGAGAGAGAGAGAGAGAGAGAGAGAGAGAGAGAGAGAGAGAAAGAGAGAGGACAGTCGTACATAAGTCTCGCAATCACGACTTTCGGCTGATGCTTATCAGTGTTTACCATGACTACCATTATTTATCGGACCTCGTTGTCGTTGAATCATTGGCCGAAAATAAAACGTATCTGGTGTCTGCCGGCAATTTCCGAAGAATTCTTGCCATATCGATTATCGCCGACACCGATAACTCGAGGAAATTTGTAACCCGCGAAAGCTCTCGAGATCGTCGCTTTCTCTTACTTAAATATTGATAATTATAACGCTGTTGAAGGCGAATTGAAAGTGAGTGATCTTCCAAGGATAGAAGATTCTCTATTCCTTTCTACGAAAATATGAAGAAGCGTTCTCGGGAGTGTTTTCTTTTTCCTTTTTTTTCTTTTTTTTTTTCATTATCCGGGTCGATCGGCAATATCCGACAGTCACATTCGGCAATCGGCCAGATAAGAGTGCAGATATCTCCTAGCAGTCGTCGTTCCATCACGTGCGAATAGACTGCCTCTGGCTCTATTCACCGTGCCTGGAAGAATAGCCCCGTGATTCTATTCAGAGAGGAAAGAGAGAAAGGAGCGAGAGAGGACGAGAGACGGACGAAGAGAGACGCGGAAACGCGCGGAGAGCTGCACGGTATCGGGACAAGAGAAATAAAACGGGGGTAAGGGAATGTAAAAAGGAGGAGGGGGTATGCACAGCCATCTGGGAACCGAATATCTTCGATCTAACGGCGTCTCACCGTCGGAAATATCCGCAATTGTGGAAGAGTAATCGACGGACAGTCGGCTCGCGTGAGTTTACTCGGGGTAACTCACGTCACGATGCGCCACCCTTTTGGTACCATCCGAGGGGGAAACGTCGATGAAAGGTCGCGAAACGAGTAAGATGTTTTCCACCCTTGCGAGATCGCACCTCCAGTTAACCTGCGCTCGTTTTGTACTATGAAAATTTTTTTTTTTACCACGGACGAGGGGAGACCGACGGAAAACCGTGAAGCTTGACGACTGGGGACCCAGGCGATGCCTGCGGTGACACGGATCGAAATGTAATTGAAGTTTCATAAAGACACGTCCGCATTCAGAAGTTCGACTGTTTGGAAACTTGTGGATTTTAAACGAGATACGCGGTCTTTTAATCAGATTCAAACGAACTTTTTAGAGAACTTACAACGTTCTCTCTTTTTTTTTTAAGAAGAGTTTTAAAACAATCAGACGTGCGTTTGGAAGCTATCTACGTATAAGGAAAACAGTATAGGATACTCGACACGAGGGTTGAAAAGTCAAGTTGCCCTTTTCAAATTTTCGTCAAGCACAAAGAACGGAAAAGGCAAAAAATCAACGAGAGGGTTCCTCTCCTTTTTTTCTCTCTTTTTCCGAATCTCAAAGATTCGTGCTTCACGTAACAGCTACTCGTCGAGCATTGTCTGCGGTTAACCCGTCGTCGACCTTCCCGAAGAATTTCGATTAAAAAAAGTATACGGCACAATCGGCCAAGGCAATTCGGCCCCGGGGCGTGAGAAATCGTTTTCCTCTTTCGAGACGATTCGCAGCCAATAACGGAGGATCTATAACTCATCCGTAATTGTTCACGGGGGAAGAAACCGGGCTCTTCCTTCCGTCCTCCTAATTCGATTTTGATCGCGACGACACTCGACGCTCCACGCGGGGCAACAAGAGCCGATAAATAACTGATGCGAGTCGAACTCCGGCGCGAATAAAAAATTCGCCATCCACGCGCCGGAAGCGCGAGAGGATTCAATTTCGCCGTCGATTCGGAACGAACGCTCATCAAATACGAATTCGAAGGCGGCGGTAGGTTAGGGGTTGCGAACTCTCCCCCTGGATACCAACGAACGTCTCCAAGCCGCGATAACTTTTATTAAAAATATTTCTCACGTGACTCTCTGCCACTTCGACGCGCGAGGCTTGTAACTGGCGTTCAAACCGAGCTAAATAAATCGTTGCGAAATAACCGTTTGGCGATTTTGACGTCGCGCGCGGTAAAACAGCGTAGGGTAACAGGCCGGTGGAAAATATTTGTTAAATCTTATCCCGTCGCGCAGCCGGCCGCTGTCCTATGGAAATTCAACTTCGATCGTGAATTTGAACTCAGTCAATGGTGGACGGTTTGAAATGGTACTGCGTGCGTCAGACATCAAACGCCTGGCTTGGCCCTTTGATCAAACTCTGTCATTCAGATGTCTCTTGTCGGCCCGTGGCCGATCAGCATAGTGGCACAGGCGTTAAAAAATTGATTATTGTGTCATGGGCACCGCGTGAATACCTATTGACGCTTTTCGCGCATGCACGATGGCGTCAATTAACCGGGATCATTTTTTCATCGGCACCAACGACACCCGGCCAATTTCGGCTTGATAGCGGGATTCGTTTGGATACTGCCGACGAAATTGCGACGCGATTTCTCTGACACGGGAACTCGAGAGGTCTCTCATAAGGTGGATAGATGACCTTTGATCCTTTCCTTGCCTGCTCATTCGAATGTCCCTCCCACCCTCAACACCCCCTGCGATCATTAACATTCATCGTTCGGGAACGCGGACGAAGCCGCGGAGCTCTCTCAGAAATTCAAGCGGCGATCAAGGAAGTCGACGGTGGTCTCGGAGTTTCATCGGGCTTTCCTCGGTTCCCCCGGAACTTTCTTTTCAACGGGCAAAGTTTTGACTGTTGGTCAGAGAGCGGCGATACCGAAGTTCGATTACGTCGACGCCACGTACTCCCCCGGGACTCGAGGAGACTTCCGATTAAGCGACCAAAGATGGCAATGACGTCTCGACGTGGACGATTAATCGTTTCCAACCATGCCCGTGCCCGTGTAATATCTATATATCTATATATCTATATATCTATATATATATATATATATATATATATATATATATATAGATGGAATATCCTGAACGTGTACCTGGATATAACGATGCCAATGTCCAATATCCACTGCTCAGCGAAATGGCTTACATAGCGAAGCACTCAGACAGGGTTTCTCGTTTTTGTTCGATACCGGACTAAGACAACACGATATAAACAGATGCCCTGCTTTTTGCTTCATCTCGACTTTACCTACCGCTTCGTAGCCCGTGTTCCTCCATTCATCAACTTCTATGACCAACTTCTTATCACGCCACCGACGCCGGTTATTTGCAATTTTTAAGTCGTCGCATTTAATTCGTTTTTGCTCTACTAAATGTTAATTGCAATCTGGCACGCGATTACACGCCGAGGGCCGACCGCGGAGAGAACCGAGATGAAATTCAGAGTAATGGCACAGCCGCGACGATCGGTATTACTCGCGATTTTGAAAATCGAGCCACGCCGCGTTAAAACATCCCCCGGCTCTCATCCTAATGGGGACCCGTCTCTGAGGGCACTTGAGGGTGTGTAATTGCTAGAATCCACGACCCCGCTACCACACCGCATTTACGCGTTATGCGGGGTGCGTGTTAGTTACGGATCGACCACCTACTGGGTGTCTCGTGAATTTCGGCCCGCGCCCGAACTTGCATCACCGATTCGCATCGTTCGGGAAATTCAGATCGTGACTTTCGTCAACTCGCCTCAGTTTCACCACTGAAATCGAGACATATGCGAGACATAGTTTGATCAAGTTGATATACATGAATACATGATACAATGTTTTATTAATATATATATACACACGTAGACGTGAACAAAAAAAAATATGTATATATCTAGGTATTTTGACGAGAATAGAGAATAGAGAAATCGTGATCCGTGTTTCGGGAGACACAGGAGACGGGTCGACAGGAGTTAAAGAATATTATCGACAACCCCCGTCGAGACGGGGGCAGCTCTCGTCGCGAGGAGAAGATTGGAGGGGTTAAACGACGAGCCACTAGAAAACAATCCCCCGGCCGCATTTGCGGATGCTCTTTTCTTCCATTCTCTTTCCTCCCGTCGGTGTTTTTCGCTCGTTTCGTCTCTTTCCCCCGTTCGAACCCACCTCGCTGTCTCCGTCTCTCTCTCTTTCTCTTTCTCTCTTTCTCTCTCACACGCACGCACTCATCCAGCTCGACAGATGGCTCGGCCGCGTTTTTGTTTCAAGGCTCGCGCCAACAATCGTCGCATTACCGGAACAAAACGACTCGACGATCGGCCCTTTTGAAAAAGGAAAAAGAAAGAAAGAAAGAAAGAATGAAAAAAAAAAAAAAGAAAAGCTGCGAGAGGCTCGAGTAGCGCTGGTGGGGGAGGAGAAGGGGATGATGGTGGTTCAGGAAGTCCTGATCGACCATATCATCTCGTTAGAAGTACGCACCACATGTCCAAACAGAGAGACAGAGAGCAAGAGGAACGGAATTATTACCGGAGCCGGAGGAGAGACAATGATTCGATTGGCCGTACACGCGGCCACGAATAATAATAATTCGTTCTGTTGCGAGTGTACTTATATATATACGATGCTTGTTGCAAGTGCAACCGAGCCGACCGGACCGCGTCGATCAATTGTCTTTGCGTACGGGCGTAATCGTTGCCGATTGTTCCGTCACCGAATGGACGCATATGCTCTGTTTACGATATCGATTCACAAGGACGAGATTCTCGACGCAGATCGTCGCAATCGTTTGTTCGTTATCAACTAGAAAAATTTTACGGTCTTGCCTGGATTTCGCTGGAAATATTCAAAAGAAAAAGAAACAATGGAACAATTATAGCTGAATAAATAATTAACGACTATCAATACTCTCGTTCATTGGCAACCACTAACTTTACCCATTGACTTTTACGATAAACAGAGTCTCAAATGTCACTCCACGGATCTGTCACGTTTCAGTATACCCTCACATATATTCTCGAGATTTTCCGAGTAAACCATTCCGCGCGTATTATCGAGCTGTTGAGAAGCAATCATTTTTACGATCGTTTCCATCAGAAAGCTTTCCACAGCTAGCGCCCTCGCTCGTTCGGCGCTCGCGCGCGCATGACTCGTATTCTTTTACGAGCTTCTTTCGCCTTAAACAAATATAGATAAAGCTATAGCGCGAGCCTATACAAAACATCTCGCCCACCCATCGTGTGCTCTCGTTTTCCTTCTCGGGCAAATACGAGAGGCCGGTTTCGTTCTCGATTCACGTAGCCGGAGTCGTTCGTTTCTCTCGATCGGCAGAAGTCGAAAAACGCATTAGCGATGCACGTGACGCGGTGCAGTCGGGACACGAAACTACGGAACTACGTACGGTGACAAACTCCCCATGCGCCAACTCGTACATACGAGCTCCCATCGACTTAGAATTCACACGTACATACGCGCGTGCAGACACGGGACGATGCCACACTCGAGCACTGTGCAGCCACGGCGAGCAGTCGATCGACACAGGTCACAGCTATGGAATCTCCCCTCTAATGGATTTCACTCATTTTTCTCCCCCGACAGCCCCGCGACCGACATCAACCCCCCCTCGCGACATCTCGAACGCCTTTAAGGTTTTATTCATTCGTTCGTCTCGAGTCGAAGCTGACGATGCTCGGTAACCATGAACCGACGCTTCCTACGTTGTGCTTTATTATTATTTTTTTTTTTTAATTACCCTTGAACAATATATGTATATTAATACATATATATTGTAGAGTATACTGTGGCGTTCATTGAACGAAAATCTCTATTTTATTTCAATTTTATTTTTTAAGACGACATCGTGCTTTATTTTGTTTCTTTTTTTTAATTGAACAATTACTAGAATTTCTTTGACGAGAGTGTAAATATTATATATGTATATTAATATACATGTATGTAAATTCTATTTTATAAGACGATTTTCTACTTTGTACTTTATGCTTTTTTTTAAGTTGCACTTGACCAATTATCCGAGTTGACGTTTCTTTGATGAGAGAGAGAGTAAACATTAATATCTGAGATATGAAGTTCATTGAATGCAAATTCTACTTCTTTATTCAATAATTATCCGTATATTATAAAATTTATATGTAACGTTGTTTTATAAATACGAATACTTATGAATATTTTATGAATGACAACAGGGCTTTTACAACATTATTTTTCACTATAATCCACTTGCCTATTTCATTCTTGTACAAGCTTTAAAAAAATGTTCTCTACCAAGATGTTCGCACTGTCGTTATGATACTTATGCGATCCTTTTCGAATATCTCGATCCATTAAGAAATATTATTTGCAGAATATGTGCCGAAAGTTTTCTAAAATTGAAACTCTCTTAAGACTACGAAAATGAAATTAGAGCACGCTGTAGTGCAAACGTAAAATGGTTCGACTATTGTCACTATCATGATAAATAAAAAAAGAACTAAAAGGCCTAAATCATACATGGTGATAAATGATACGATGAATCTATGATAAATGAAGAACAATCAATGCTGATACGTAAATACTATTTAATGCTACGACTAATTAATCAAAAAAATGTCACGTCGCGGATAATTATTGAATCACCTTATCGCTCGTAAAAATATGAAACTGCACAAACATCGGCGATTTAATTAACGGGCAATTGTAAAATCCGTCCGGTTTTTTATTGCGCGGTCATTATCAAAATTTTAATATCTGCGATGACGAGCAACCGTGGTAATGAAAATGCAAGTCTTCGGTTCACGTAATTTCGAACTACCTTGGCATAACCGCGGAAATTTGATGTTTGATCATTTCGATTTGCCCGGACTACGGTTTTTTTACGATGCGGATCGTGTAGTACAAATACAAGCGCCGCGGAACGCTTGGAGAGTTTAATAACTTTCCAAAAATAAGCATTGTTGGCATTTAGCAAACTCGGCTCGCTAGTTTCTAAATCGAGCTGGCTAATCTTATCGTGTCCGATGGACGTGCGGTTCTATCTGCGCGATCGAGATCTGTCTTGTCAGACATGAAATAAACGTTCGATGCGAAGGATAATGCGGACAGTCGAAGATTATTGTATATCAGAAATCGAAAGATGCCTGATTTCTGATATACTCAACGCCCGTATCAATGAAACATTCTATTGGGATTTATTTTAAACGTTGACTACGCAGAGATATATATGCATACAATGGCTTGTACAAAAGTTCTCGGCTAAAAATTCTATTTAAATTTAATTTGCACGGTAAAATTCTTTTTGGGAGTGTTTTTATCGTATCTGTCTTTCTAAGAGATAGAGACTTTGTCTCTGAACACTCGAGCAGAAACGAAGGTCTTGATGCTTCGATAAATACACTTTTCTCCTTCTTTCTTGCTACATTTTGCTTTTTACATTCAATTATGCCTCTTCAATCTAAACAAATAGACAGACGATTTGGAATATAGATTTTTATTTTTAGAAACTTTTCTCTTTCCAACGATAGAATGAAATTATTCCTCGATCGGAAATTTTTAATAGCCACTGTATATCGGTTACTGTTGAAATGAAAAAAAAAAAAAAAACTGTCGTCGTTGTAATATAAATATACACAATTAACAATTATCGGCTGTAGAACAGAAGAATGTTAGTTTCATCCTAATAGAAAATTAACCGGCTTTCCACGGCTGTTTATTTGAACGCGGAACCAAGTGGAATAAAAGCCTCGATCGAAATGGATTGTGGAATCGGCACGACGAATTAAGTAGAAAACGGACTGTCGAACAGTCGGCTGAAAAGAATGTAGGGCATCGTGCTAGGACCTAATCGGCGATCATCTAGCCCGGTTGGTTATCAACGTAATTCTTCCTCCTATTATGCCCATGGAGGACCTCTCTCTTTTTTTCACGTAAACGCAATGAAGGCATGCGAGTCAGTTTCAGAGATTGCGTGTCACGGCCTGTTCTCTTCCTTTCTACGGCAAGGACGACTCCTCGAGCCGACTAGAAGGCAGAGAGTAGAAAAAAAAAAGCGAGAAGGACAGAGGGTGAGAGTCGATAAGGCGAATGACCACTTGGTGAAGTTCGCCGAACACGAAACGACACAAATTACAGCTCTGTTCCTTTCTATCTCTCCCGGTTCTCTTTCTCCTTCTCTTCTTTCACCCTTTTCCCACTCTGACGGTGGAAATCACACTTCCAGAGCGCGGAATAATATACGATAGAACCCCACTTATGTGAACTGTCTGGGGATAAATAGTTTACAAGGAGTTCAATTCTTCCTTCTGTTATCGATTTTTTGTTCGAATAATATAGAAGTTCAGGTTTAAACGAGTGGATTCCACCCAGCAAGAGTTCGATTTTAATCGGCTATTAAAATTCGGTTCTACTAATTGAGTTTAACATCATTTTAGAAGCTTTCTCGAAGTATCTAGCACTTTTTTAACTGTCGTAATTCGAGTGTCTAACGAGAGGAAGTATATTTCTGTTTGGACGACGCTTGTTCGAAGATTGTTACTTACGAATGACCCTGAATATCATGTTACAAGAAAACGTCACTGGCCAAGCAAAGGTCGAAAGGTTCGCACTTGAGGAGTTCAGACACTTGTTGAGAACTGCAAGCACACTTAAAACTGCTAAAAGTGAATGTGTCCGGTACAAAAGATACAACAGCCGCATGCATAGCGCCCAAGTGTTTACTGAGAGAAGTCAGCCGAAAACGTTGGAGGTGACGACACGTTCGCTTTATCTTTTTTCGGCCACCCTTTGTCATTATCATGTCGGAACGGCAGAGTGTTGAAGGTAACACAAGTGCCCCATCGTTCGAGAATTTATCGAGTGACGCTTACCTGGATGATTGATAACAACATTGTCGCACGGTATTACGTCATGCGCTTGTGTCACAGTTTAGACGAGAAAGGAATTCTTGTGTAACAACTCGTTTCATTACCGTCGTTATACTATTTTTACCATTTCTACTGAAAAGTATTGACTCTGTCAAAGCGAATTCGAAATGAAAATTTATTCCAAGAGGCACAGCTCTGACCAAGGGAAAATTTTACAGTCGCGATAAAGTTTTCCAGAGAGAAGAATCCGGACCCGGAAGATAAATTGTATCGCGGTGGCGCAGCCGTAACCGCAAGTTGCTCTGACACCGAGAACGTTACGCTAATGGCAACTAACGAGCAAGATATGATAGTGAGGCAAACGTGTCAATGGCTCGCGGTACGACCTGCCTACAACGTAGGCTCGCTGAAACACGAATCGAAAAATTATCGACGGCTAATCTCTGAATCAATATCGAAGATACTCGTTTGTTGGCGCGCGGTTGATCACGTAAATAGATTGTTATGTGAAATTAGATGAAATCGATAGCGAAAGTTCAAAGTAGTAAACCGCGAAAGAAGATCGTATCGGAAATGGTCTTTGCCGATCAAGGTCCGACTTGAATCGAAAATTTTGCCTGTGGCAAAGATAAAACAGTCATAACAATGTAATCGTGTTTGGTAGCGGAGCTCGGTGATACAGCCACAGAGGAGTGGGTATATATTTTGAGAAGGATCGAGCAAACACGGCTGAGTGATAATCCGAGGGGCATGGCTTGCAGTTAAATGAATCGTCTCAAAAAGAGAGAGAGTCTCTGATCCTTGGACCACCTGTGCAGCGTGAGACAGTCGGATTGCTCGTATGATGTTCCTGAATGTGTCACGAGGGCCCCAGCAGCCTAAACAACTCGCCGAGATAAAGAAGCACCGACTGCTGTGCTCCGAGAAGCCTTTTGAGACACTTGTGACCCTTGTTTGCACTGCGCCAGATAAAGCTGAAGAGGCCACAGTCGGTGACATCCGGGATCTTCGTGGACATCGGTCCGGTTTCCTGATTACCCTTCTAACGGCGCGCATTGTTTCGAGATATCGTGCGGCTTCCTGTTACCCGTCTGCAATTTCGTCGAGCTCTCTTCCTTCTCGATTCCGTTTCATCCGAATGGTTTCCCTTTCTTACCGGTAATCGCATTTCGCGAAAGCGATCGACTCGATGGAAGTAGTTTCAGCACCGTTGATACGACCAGCTTTTAACTATGTGTTCAGTTTAACCGTCGCGTTTACGATAAATTATAAATAATTTCCATTGTGTGTCGTCGTCTTTTGCCTTTTTACTTCTTTTGGGTTGTCCGGAAAATTCGTGCCGAGTTTTAATTTTAAAAGAGAATATCTTTATGTGTCGATGTTTATTTATTCAATTATGCATTCACCATTTTGTTCTACAACTTTTCTCCAACAATTTTTTATGCAACTTGAAGAACTTGTCAAGTTTCTCGGTGAAAAACTTCTCCGGGATGGTTTTTTATGTCGACTAAAAAATTGAAGTTTTTGCCGCTAAGAGAATTTTGCAAAGATCTGATCGAGTGAAAATCTGAAGGTGCAATGTTTGGTAAATATGGTGGGGCAATATATCCCAACCAAGCTTCAACAATTTTTGTCGGGTAGTCAAAGAAACAGAAGTCTGACATTGTCCTGATAAAACATAACGCCCTTTCTATTAGCTAATTCTGAACGTTTCTCCTGAATCGATATCTTCAGTTCGTCCAGTTGCGAGCAGTTATTTAAATTTATTGACTGGTCGTTTGGTAGGATAATACAAAATTCCTCTCCAATTCCACGAGACATAGACATGATTTTCGTGTAGCGCTGGTTATTCTCCACGTGACACGTAGCGCTATTCATCAGTGGTGGAGAGTCTACACGAGCGTTCTTAATCTTTAAGATCGAACTCACCAGCTCCAAACTTAGCGAACCACTTGCGAACAGTTCTTTCAACTAAAGCACTTTCTCCATAAACATTATTTCCTGCTTGTGCGGTAGTTTCGCCTTTCCGATAATAGAAAAGCACCAAGTGCTTGAAATGCATTTTGTTTCCTTTCATCCTCAAAGGGTAGAAAACTGATATAAATCTTTCAAAATATTTCAAACAATTGTTTCTCTAAAGATATTGAGACAAAGATCTTCTTTCTATAAATCTTTAGACAAAGATGTTGAAATCCTCTTCAAGAATATGTTTTCAATAATTGATACATCTATATATATTTCAATGCCATCTAAAGTCGGCACGAACTTTCCGGATAACTCAATACTTCGGCAGAAATACTTCTATACCTTAAAAACATAGTACAGTGTTTTATTCTTATTTTTAATGATTGAAATATTCTTCGAGTATATTATATATATTATATAAAATTTTATCAGGTTTCTAACAGAATTAATCGTAACGTGAAAGATATCTCAGACATACGAGCTTCCTCAGGTAGGAAAATTTAGATGACGGCACCGACGATGCTGTTCGATCAATGCTGCTCGAAAATATTTTAGAGCAAACGCCGACGTATCACGACGAACGCACAAACTGTTTGGTGACCGAGTCACGTTCGTGTCCCATGGATGATTTATGCGAAGGACTGACTCTTAGGATTCTCAGTGACGTTGGTCGGGCAGTTGTGTGGCAGGCAGGCAGGCAGGCAGGCGTGAAATGAAGCTTCGAATTCGAGAGGCGCGGTGGTAGCGTTCGGTTCACTCGGTGGAGGAGGGCTCGGAGCGAACGTCCGAGCTTCTTTATGGAGCAATCCGAGACGAACGTAGTTCGAGAGGACGTCCATCAAAGGGTTCCAAATAATTACCGCCTGCGCAGCTCCGAAAAGCCCAGGGCTTACGAGTCGCCGAAAGGAGCGCGCCATCTCCACGAGACGATGATAAGTCAGTGAAATGTCTTTCTTTTTTTCTCGTTTCGTTGAAAAAAGCGCCTCTTTTCTCGACGCGGCTATATATCAGATCCTAAGTCAATAACATCGACCAATAAAATACTCGTTTGTAAAAGGGAAACCGAAACGATCGGTTTTATTAACCTCAGGATCGGTAATACTCTTGGAAAATAGCAAACAAGATAAAGAAACACTCAGAAGGAAAGAGAAGAAGAAAAAGTATATATATATATATATATATATATATATATATATACCCCCCCCACCCCCCCTCTCCTCGTTTCGTCTCGATGGGATGGGTTCTTCGCGGAACACCGATCGATCGCGTTAACGAGAACCAACGGGACGCAAAAATGTTCGGACATCTCTGGGAGGAACAATGTGGCTTCTTCGAGTTCCAAAGTGTTTGATCGATGGATCGTCGGAGGCCTCGGACCGGAAATTATGCGTCAGCCCGTCGTCCGCGGCGGAAGTGACGGCACGGCACCACACACCGATCACACCACTATCTGCCGTTTTGTTGATTGCATTTTCTTTCGTGCGCCGGGGAAACTTCCGGCATGTTTGTTTTTCGCACGGTCGGCAATCGTCGAAGGACTGGCGACAATTTCCTTGGTCCGCGGCGACGAGGAATGTCCCCTCCGCTTCTCTCGCCTAAGCAGGTGAGAAACGTCTACAAAAAATTTTCGAAGGAAGAAGCCATTTGAATTTGCTCGTTCAGCCACTTGAGGATATCTCTCTTATCTTCCGTCTCTGCAAATATTCGTCCCAACCAGCGGAATACATAATTCACGGGAGAGGAGAAAAACTGGCAGACTTCGAAGTCGAATTGCAAGCGAAATGCGTCGCGTGCCGTTAAGACACGCGAGTTTTAGCCGCATTCATATTCTAATAACGACATTGTGAACGAGGTCAGATGTTGGTAACCGTACGCCATTGTATTCGATCTTTCAGGTTATCGTAACTAGTCGCGTGTACCCTTAAGAATAGGGATCCGCCTACGAGAGATCAGCAGGGGGGCCTGAAGAAATCTTCCTCCACGAAGAAATTTGATATCACGACTGGGACACCGACGAAAAATACCGGTTGACGTGTCGTGACCGATCGTACGGAACATTCTGTTTAAGAAGGAAATATTTTTAAACACGATCTCTCTTTATTTTATCAATCTCTGTCGACTCTATTCAACAGGATAGAAAGAAGATTACGAGGGAAATTTTTTAAATCCCACCGAAAAGTCTTAGGACGTTTTTTTACTTCTAATATTCAGGATTCGTTTCAGTTTCATGCCTATTTTATAAAACAGTCGTTAACACAGATTCTTTGTTACCAAAGGTATTCAATTTTTCCACTTCCCGGACAAATACGTACTTCCGAATAAGGATTGTATTATGTCGATAGCTATCATACGCGACGTGGCGTAATTTGCAGTTCTTCGTCATCTGTCGATAATGGAACGCAATTAGGATCGTTTCCTGTAATCGAGCTTCGCAAATTCCAGAGGCCGGTAGCTCATCAACATTTCAATTTCCGTCGACGAGCATTTGGACGAGATAGCTCGTAAATAGTCGGCACAATTTCGGCGGGGTGGTACAATTTAGAGGGCGAGGCGAGCGTGGATCTGAACGCGAACGGGGTGAAACGAGTTCGCCCGGGGCAGCAGAAGACATGGGGAAAGAAATCGTGCTTCGAAGTTCGAAGGGTGGGCGGAATATCTCGGTAACTGGACAGGAACGAACTTTCGGATTAGGACGAAATAACTGGAATTACGGGCAATCCGCGAGCTTCGGAGGACCAATAAATCAAGGGTGGAAGCACGAGCATCCGGGTTGCTCGTGCCATTGGCCCGGCACACGCAACAGCGAGCTGCTCGCGCCGCTTTGGCCAATAAAGGCTTGCCTGACAAAATGTTTGGAAACGATCGGATTGGAAAAAGTTTCCGAGACATTTTTCGGGAGAGAAATCGAGGAAACTCGATTTTTACCGCACTTTGATATCTACACCGCGATCGATTTCAAACGAGACTACTCCACATTCCACGGATCATTCTCCGATTTAAAACGATTTATTCAATCTTCCTCGATTCTCGGTGAATCAGGAGGCATTCACCGCCGTTCCGGAAGCGCACGTTTCTCATAAACAATGGTCGACGGCCAACAATGGCGGATAGCACGATTGGCACAGTCTAACCGTAAATTACGATCGGGGATCTGTGTCTGGAAATGCTCGGCGCAACGATGCTATCTACGATCGTGAACGAAGGACGTCGAAGAGGAGAAAGAAGAGAGAGAAAAGAAAGAAAAAATCAGCAGAGAATCTGAACCGCCCAGCGGAGGGTAGATATGTTCCGTTGCATCTGTCGTCACGCCCTTTCCCGTCCGCGCGCGTGTGTATTTGCAAGCGTGAGCGTGTGCAAGCACTCGCTCGTGCGCGCATACGTGCGAAGTCACATGCCAACCGGTCGTACGGAGACGCGTAAGCAGCAGTCGAGGGATGTTTTTCAGTTTGGGGTCGCGGGAGAAGGGCCTAAATGTTTTATTACTTAATCATAACGCTCGGGGGCGGGTTGTCAGAGAATCTGGCCGGGATCGAACGGAGAACATAATGCGTTGAACGGGGTGGGGTTGGAATTATTCCGCGACCCAATTATTCATACGTGTCGAACGGGAGGATAAGACTTAGGCCGTCGATAAATCATGGGGATATCGCAGAGGGATGAGAAGGAAATACAACGTGAACGTAACTGCATCAAGGTACATAGTTAGATTGTTCAATCGAGGAAAAGTGTGTAACTGTGAAAAGGTGTAAGAGCTTTTTTGTATCTTCGGATATTTAATTTCATCTTAGTTTAATTGCGGCAAAGTACGAGGCGCTGGTTTGAATTGTCGTTAATTTTAAAATACTTGGAAAAATATTTCTTACCTGGAATTCTAATTCCAATTAATTATTAATTAATTCCAATTATTAATTTCGACAATTGGAATTATTAAATTTAATTTTACTAATTCCTCAAGCATTTGTCTATTTTGTCTTATAGTTAGATTTGCATTAATTGTCACACGTCAGTAACTTATGATAAGTATAGTAACAAACAATTCCGCCAATTACGAAATATATGTTGCTATCTAATTGTTGAAATTAGGTAAAATTAATTATCAGTGAATAAATGATACTGCTTCTTTCGAGAAATAATCGATTAACGGTGATGGCAAATGATTTGATGGAAAGAGTTATCGTGAAAATTCATGAAAATCATCGATTTGTGTAGAATAATTATAAGATATCGTGATGAGAGAGAGAGAGAGAAAGAGAGAGAGATGCATGCTGAAAATATTAATTGAAATATATCAAAAGCTCAAACATAGAGAAGATGAACTACTTTTGAATTTAAAAAAAAACGATTCAAATCGCAGCGATTTGAGATTGACAGACGTGAGATAATGTAAGACTCTGCCGGCGGATTTCTTTGTATAAAAATACTAACATCAAATTTGTCTTTGACGAAAAGACTCTGTGAGAAAAAGAAACACAAATTGATTTTAACACGAATGAATCATTTACATCCTCTATGGGTTTTAATATTTTTTTATTTTTACATGCCTGGTTTAATAGTTCGCAAAAAAGTTGGTAATGAACTTGCTGTCTTTAGATAAGATACAGTCTACAGAAACAAGAAAGACAGTAGCCTTATAGTCTTATAAAGTGTTTATGACCAAAGGTACCAAAGTCGATTTTTGCGACAGACCACGACCGTGGCCCGATTTCGAAAATCGTGTTTTCTCTCCTCCATCCCGAAAAGTACGTACGACTCAATTAGCTCGATGAAGAGGTAACTCGGTGGCGTTGCCGTTTTGCTACGTGAAATAGGGAAGCCGAGAAGAGAGAACGAGACAGAGGGATGATAAAACGGGCGAAAGATTGAATGCGCATTGACGCGAGAACCACCGTGACAAAGGGGCTGAGGCATCCCCGCTTATTGTCGCTCGCGCCGCGTGAAATTCCGCGCGTGTGTGCGCGCGCTCGGTTGCGTGTGTCTGCGCGTAGGAAAGTACACTATATAACTACATTAGGGGTCGCAACCTTTCCCTCGTAGCACGCGCCAGCTGGCTCATTGTTAAATTACAGCCCCGCCGATATCTGTTTGTCAACGGCGTAGAATCTCGATCGTAAAAATTTATTAACTCCGTTTTGTCCTCTCGCGGGCGATAAGGCGACACGAACCTGTCCATTAATATCTGCCATTGTTTTAATTGACCTTATCGTTCTCTGGTCTTGTCTCTCGGCCTAGATATCTGTCTCTGCGTCACGTGATTCAACTATCAATGTCTCGATGACATTCCATCAATTTACACCAGTACGTCTCGATAGATTCGAAAAATAGAAAATTCCGTTTCTTGTGAACGTTCGAACGTCAAATACAGCGAGTGAGTGGGGAAACTTGCGAGATAGCCGACGCCAATGGAAAGATCATCCTCTAATGTATTTACACGGGGTGGAGACAGCGTCGGGAGAGGGATGTCTGTGGGGTGAGAGATTTGTCACCCTGTACACGGGACGATACGTGTAGTACACGTACTACGGTTTGTATCACCATTGTCATCCGAGCTGAAAGATTAAGCTAATTTCACACATGTCCGCCCGCTTCGCGCCATTCACCTACATTCACGGCTGACAGTTGACAGTGTCGCGTGACATAATATGAAACCCATGCTCGTCCGATGAATGACTACGTCCAAAGGAAGACGTTCGAATGACGGCCATTATTCACCGAGCAAATTAATACGTTTGTTACGTACGCAGAAGTTGCGACGTTTCCCGGCTGACGTTCATTTTTCAATTCCTCGAGGATTCGTGGAATATTCGGACTGCAACTGCTTTTTCGGAGAGCCAGCTAACGATGCCGCGCGATAAAATCAGAAAGGATCGACCGGACAGTTGTCCGTGAAAGATGGTAACATCTGCTCGGATGTCCCGCTCGATTAGTTAGGTCCTGCCCCGGCTGATCGGCCGAACACGCGCGAGACACGGCTACTTGCTTCTGGAAGAAGATCCCGCCCACATCCTTCGAGGTTTACGATTACGTAATGTTCTACATGTGTCCTGCGAGGACGTCCACACGTGTCCTTTTCGAGTCACATGTCTCTTTCTTGGTTTTCACCCTACATTAGCTCATCTTACTCGACACCGTGGAAAAAACTGTCGATGAGACAAAAAGAAACTGTAAATCGAAGAAATTCGACAATTATCAGAAACCACTCGCCGCTCCTCGAATGTCAATTCGAACCATCCGACTGAACATGGTCTGCAAAGTCTCCTTGAAGATGCAAAGATGAAGAGGAAAAGAAAAGGAGAAAAAAGTGGTAGGGCCGTGTAATCTGGCGATGGAGCTTCGACTCACGGTACTCTCTTCATTCCCACGCGACCTACGACCTCTGTGAATCTCTTGTACCGTCCCACCACAGCTTCGAACAAGTGACAAAAAAAAAAAAAAGAAAAAAAAAGAAAGTAGAAAGAAAGAGAAAGAGGCGTTGGTATGAGGATTTTCGAGACCATCGCTGTGTCCTGGCCAGTGTCATTTGACACAGTCCTAAACCTGATTCGCGCCACAAGCTGATCCTCGCTCTTCTTCTTTCCTGTGTCTTCTCCATCCTTGTTCTACCGCCCCCATACCCCTTGTTCTGCCTCTTGCGAACTGCGAGTTTTTGTCTCGTAGTGGCCGTTCCCAAGCGAAGAACAAACGGAGAGAACCACGTATACACGGATGGACTTTACATAACTGTGTACCCACGCAAGAATCCAGAAGCATGCGTACACCGGCGATCTAGTGTACGTAAATAAATTTCCACGCGTTGGTATTGACGCGTTTGGTTGTATAGGCACGCATACATCCGCGGTCTTACACGAGATCGTGTACGTTCAAGGGTTGAAACGAGTTTGTGCGAAAATACACGAGTTGGACAGTCTGTGTGTTAGGTTATACGGTAGCGCGCGCGCGTGTGTGAGACTGTGAGAGGCGGGTGATCACGATTCCCAGAGCGGAATTCAATTGAAAGAGCGGCCCGCGAATCTCTCGTGAAGATAAGGAGACCGCTATTCAGGAAAGAATAGAAGCGTGGTGTAGAGGGTTAGAAAGACATTCGGGAGCCGAAAGACATCTCGGACTCCGCTGAGAAGATAATGAACTCCCCTTTTGTACTAGTTACTCGATAAGGTGGCTGCTTTCTCAGGGGCAATGTCCTTTTTTTCAGGAAGAACTGAATTTTCGCACGAGTGAGTTTAATAAGAAAATAATCATTAATTTCTAACCTTCCGCTGAAGAATTAAATAACAAAAAGAAAAAAGAAAGATTAAAATTGCAACGTTCTTCTGCACAGACAGTCATTGATTGATAAACATCGGCCACGCTTTTTTGAAAAATTAGATAATAGAAAATGATTTTAAAAAATTGAGTCTTTTTCTCGGCCAGTTGATCGTTGATTTTCGTGGAAAATTATATAATAGAAAATGATCAAAATTGTGATTTTTTTCTCGATCAGACAATAGTCAGTTTTCGCTTTCGAGAGAAATACGTATTTCGTCTCGAAGAGAATTCTGAACGAAGCCCGTACCGATACTGTATCCACCTTGCCAGAGGAGCATTACCCTCGTGCACGTACCTCCGGGAGGACAAAATAGACGTAACAGCCGTACGTGCTTCGAAATGGCAACATGTTTCTCGGTGTACGTGTTTATTCTTTGCTCTGTCACTATACACTGGTTTAAATATTGCGAGCCACACTCTGGGAGGTTGGAAGATCGACGAAAATGAGACGGGGAGGCGCGTAAATTGGCAGAAAGAGAGACGAGAAGCACGAGTTAGTTCCGTTTCGAAGATGTTCCGTGTCATCTTGTCCCCGTGAGATCGAGAGTAATAAACGAAGTACTCGAGATAACGGCACGAGGAGACCAGAGATACAATTACGACGCGTAAAAGATATGCTGTTGGACAGGCGATCGTTTGGAACAAAGAACGAAGGCTGTTTATCAATCAAATATCGACCGTATCGATTTTAATGGCGGAGGGTCTGTCAATCTCAGAGAGCAGCGTAACATCCTCCTTGTGCGCGTAAATTCTCCAACTCTCGTAAAAGCCAAAGTGTCTGGCGTCGTGACATACAAACAACAGGGCACAGTCACAACTCTCTATTGTACTCGGCCTGACTCGGGGAATGATCGTAAAACCGTGTCGCTATCGATAAATCTCTCGAAGCTGTCTAAACAAGATGTACAATCGTGGCCTGGCGACCACGAGTTCTTTCCCGAGGCGGAGCAGAAGCGATCAGGGCGTGAGGTGAGGTTCTCTGGCTGTTCGACAAGGACAACACCAAGCGGTGGATAAGCGCGTTTCTCTTTAACCGCGAGCAAGCGGTAATTTAATCGCCTGCCTCGCAGTCGTTACCGATCCAGCCCTGGTTTATGCAAAATTATGCGTCGGTGCTGCTCCAATGAAAATTCACATACCTACGCACACGTCATGCATTTCGTAGCCGATGCGGTACAACGTGGTGCAGCAACAACGTGGCGGCGCGCTAATGCGATAGACGTGCTGGAGGGTAGGGGGCAGCGGTCGTGCGCGATGTGTCGTGTGTCGTGTGTAAGAGGTTTTCCTCCTTCGGCGTTGTCGCAACGTCGTCGACTAGAAGTGGCAGCGCGAGCGGGACGAAGATGGAGGCGCGTGGACACGGAAAGCAGAGAAGGAAGAAAGATAGAAGAAACGGGTGAGAGAGGGAAAGGGGGGAAGAAAAAAAGGAAATCTGTAGAGCTAATTCGCGTGCGAGATAACGCGGTGGCCGAGTAAGGTTGTGTGTGCTATCGTTGAAATGGTCTCCGTCGAGTCACGGAGGGGGTTGGTCAGGGCAGGGAAAGGCCACTGTCGACTTATGCCAAAGGGGGTGGTAAGATGATCTTATCGCGTCCTCTCTCCCTCCCCCTGTCCTTCCTCCTTCATTTTTTCCTCCGCTACCTTTCACTCCCCCTCTTTCTTTCACCCCTTTCTCCTTCCTTCCCGCTAACTACTTTTATCCCCTCCCACCCCTGATGACAATATCGCGTGGCCAGTGAGATAACCGGTCGTGTCATTCCTACATCGACTACCTACTTCTCAGTCCAACTAACACCGAGCGGGGCTCTTCGTGCGACCGGTGTACTCTCCTCTAGGTAGGGACACTTGCGCGCTGCACGAGAGCCCCGGAGTAACACGGTCGAAAGAGCCGATTGTCATCAGGAAAATCTTACGCTCACGCCGGACACCAAGGAAATGAGAATGGAAGTTATTATGTTACGGAACAGAGGGAGGCGCTTGACGTTATCGAGAATTCGATTCCCTTTAATACTAGATTCATTAGGCGGCTATCTGATGGAAGAGGCCAGGGCCTACCGTTGTTAAAGTTATCTGCGAGCGAAAAGAATGTTACGTCTAAATTACGTTACATTCGTGGTGCCCACGAATTATACCCTCGCGGATCTAACGTTTTACGTTGCATTCTCCAATGCATTTCCAATGCATTTTCACGTGCCATACGTGCCTACACTGATCACCGCGATGACCTCCGTGAAAATATTCAATATCGAAATCTTGCACGACCGAGAGAAGCGAATTAACGCGAGAGTTCGTACTATTTGTTCGGCTGCGAATTTTTTCCCGCGAGTCACAGAAGAATCGTCAGATCGATTCTAATCCGGGAAGTCTGGCCCAGTTCAATGGAAGCCCAGATGGCGAACTGACCAGCGAAAAGTGATGGTAACGTTGACGGGAGTAAAGCGGTGGTGGTAGTGGAATGACGTTGCGGGAAATGAGCCTCGTAAAACAATGCCAGACACGCGAACACCTCGAGAAAGTGGCCCGAGTTCACAACACCTTCCAACAGTCGTGAACTCGCTTCTGAATGTACGTTCATATCATCTTGGTCAAGTGTCCTCGACGTTAATTAATGTCCTATCGATTTATCTTTCGTGATTCTCGCGTTGCATGTTCCCGCTCTGGCTCTGGCTGCATGCATTTCAAAGTTATAAATGCCGTCGGGAACTGAAAACTTTTCTTTCCGCGCGCAAGATGCATTCGATTTTTACCCGGACACGTGTAAGGACAGAATCGAAATGTCGGTGTCGGGACAACAGCGCGACAACGAAGAGTTTGAGAGAAAAAGTTGTGCGAGATGAAGGGGAGAGGCGGTTTGTTACGGCGGAAGACAAAAATGACAAGGATGGCTCTTAATGTACGAAAGTTCATGCACGAACACGCGTGCTCATCCGTTACGGTATTCGACTCTTTCTTGCTTCGCGTATGAACGCCTCCGCGAACGCTCGTTTCGTCTTGGTTCTTTCCACATGCGCGAATGCCGTACCGAGAACCACCGAAATAAAAGAGGAGCTCTTGGCTCCGATATCTCCCGTTGTAAACACGGTAAAATTACCAACGCTTGCTGAAATATTGCGCAACAATCGCGCAACAATTTCTAGTAACGTGCTCGGGCAATCTCGTCAAATATCGAGGAAATGAATAAACGTCGAGATATAAATGACTGAGCAGACGTCATTACCCGTCAGTATCGTGACTCGTAACATACTTCAAAGAGACTTTCTTTGTTGCAGTAAGACAGTTATTTACGCGTGTTCCACGCTGTTGAACAGTAGAGACACTTTCTGTCAATCAAAATGTTTCATCCCGTGGAGCATCGATTCCCTTCACAGGGAACAGAAGGAGCAATCCAACAGAGAAACAGTGAAATAGAAAACGAGAGAAAAAGAGAGGGAAATAACAAAAACTACAACAGGTCGAATAAAATCCTTCCAATAGAGTTTTCATCTGCATGGGTAAAAACAAGAGCGGTGCATTCGACACGACTCCTTTTCAAGCGGGACTCGAAATATCGAGGCGAATAAATGTTGACTCTAGCTCGCTTTGGCACTCAGGCAATCGCGCGGCTCCCCGGTACGACGTGTCAGTCGTATTCAGGCGCGGCGCGAGTTACCTGTCTGCCGGCGCGAATTCGATGCCAGCGGCCCGGGCAGTTCGATTCCAAATCGCGAGAGTTTCACGCTCACTGTGATTTTTCTCTTCTCATTGAACAACGTCGATGCAACGTCGACGGGCAACGCGAACTCGCGCGAGATCGGCGTTTCGAATCGGCGCGCGATCGCCAGCAAGAAGCGGATATTTAGCAGGGGAACGATATGGCTGTGGTGGAAAAGGAATCGCGATAGCGGTGCCCGGCCCGCGCAACGAATGCCTAATTAGATGATTAATCGTTCAATAGCCAGGCTACGGCTAACAATGGCACGCTTATCGCTCGAGCGTGCTTTCGGATGGCAACACACGGCGGTGGCCCGAAGCCTAAATTACACACAGTCTCCACGTGCACGGATGATTTTTGTTGCCGGCCGGCCGGATCGAAAAATTGTCAGATTTCCATCGATCGATATTTACACACGCTCGAGTGGTGGATGCATACGTCGTACCGTCGATTAATGTTCTAGCCGGGCTGCGTAGGGGAGGTGGGAGAGGGAATTCAGCGGGGAATTCAATTCTACCTTGAACGACCAATTATCGGTATTATCGTGAGTGGAAACGCGGCTCGATGCCGAGGGATCTAGCCGCCTCTCGATACGTTTGTCCGTCGCGGCTGATTGGCCGTGTTTGTTTCACCCCGGCTTATTTGCATTCCGCCGGAAACGGCAAACAAATGACAAACAGAGCGACCTTATCGTTAATTGGCGGAGGCGAGAGCGGGGAAGAAAAGAGTCAAGGAAGACTTGCGGAATTATTGCCGCGCGTCGGTAGAAGGAACGGTGGGCGGGGGGGAGGAGGGAGGGGAGGGGGAAGAGGAAGCGGGAGGAGGAGAAGCGGAGGCTGGAAGAAAAGGGTGAAGAGGAAAACCTGGAAGAAGGAGCAGAGACGATTGTTCGTACTTTCTGTTATCGGATTTGCATGGCCGCGTGCAGTTACTCGAGAGGGTATTGTTGGTATTTTAATTCATACGGCTCGAATCGATCACGTCCAGTCGTCCAATAACCGTGCAGCACTTTGCCAAACTCGTGACGTCACGATAGATTAGGATCCCACGATTTCATTGCCGCTCGCTGGTACCCCCCTCGTCTTCCATTTCGCGACGATCCCTTCCACGTCCCTCGAGAAACCTCGCCGAGGTTCGATCGCTCGCCAGCCACGGATCGTGACTAATTAACTTATAACGGTCAATACCTCCGTCGCGCGAGGTGATCATTTCATTAGGCGGGAAGTCGACTTCGTTAGGAAAAATTCAAACTGCTTCGAGTCGTTCGCGTGACTTCCATACGTATTATGCATATATGTTGTATTTGTATGCAAAACGTAGGTACGTGACAGAAATTTATTGGAACACTGTGTCACCGGTGAAACGTAATGCTTAAGTGTCCTTAAATTCATCCGTCGCGCGACGGACCGCCCCGTTTTCTCGACGGAACAGACCTGAACGATAACAGAAACGACACATGGGAAATTTTCAACGAAACAGAGATATAGAACAAGGGATCTTATTATTCCCCCGAGTGTAGGTCGAGCGAATCGAGAATCGTTTTTAATTGGAAGCACTCTGTACGAGGTACAAGAAGACGAAGACGAAGACGAAGAAGAAGAAGAAGAAGAAGAAGAAGAAGAAGATGAAGAAGAAGAAGAAGAAGAGGTGGGATCGGAGGTAGCAGGAGTCTCCCGCAAGACGAGAATGGACTGACCTACCTTAGGATCATCCGATCTATTCAGTCGTTCCTTATTCAATCGTGTTCTCTCAGGATGCGAGACAAAAGCACCGATGAAACAGAACCTCTCTCCCCCCCTCACGCTCCCCTACTCGTTCCACGGCACTCGGCGCGTACGTTTCGTTGGCTTTGTCTCCTCTCGGATACGACTTCCGGTGCCGCGGCTAGACTCAACCCTCAATGGGATGATGCGCCTTTGAAACGCGCGTGGTAGGTGGATTCCGCGATTATTCCTGCGGTTTGCTCGAGATGGGCTCTCTTCTCTCTTTCTGCTTCCTATCAGTTTCAAAAATTTCCTGTCTGTTCTCCGGCACAATGCGCGCCTCGAGAGGAGACCTCTAAACGAACGCTGGATCGGAGGAAACTGATAGTCGTTCGCGATCGAATATCAAAACGCCTAACGGGGAAATCGGTTTTTCCTTCGACGCAAATTCCAAGTTCCCGTCGTCGATTCTCACGAGAGCGCAACCGCAGATAAAAAGACGCATTTCGTGCAGTTGGTTATAAAATACAACAGGGAGATGAGACGTTGACACACTATGTACAAGTTGAAACAAGGTAAAAGGAGAAAGGTGCTTGCATTAACTTACTAAGTGACCGTAAAATAACGACAGTTCTCCTATTTAAACACGTTGTTAGCTGGTGGAAGTTTCTGTAACAAAGAGAAGTAACAAGGAAGACAAAAGCCAATGACATTCAATTGAAGTGTAATAAATCAAATTGACAATAAAATAAATAAACTCCTCATCATTACTACCTGTGGGCAAATAACCTCCTCATCATTACTACCCGAGCAATGGGACAAATCGCATTTTCTCTGTCTCTTTTCAATTTGTAGACACAATGTGTCAATACATCATCCCTCTGTTCTAGCGATAGAAATATGCGATTAGAAGTCAATTATCTGGATACGGCCCTGAGTCCTTCGCGTCTCGTCCAAGTTCATTCTCGACGAAACAGAGGGTTGGATGGTCTATTGTTTCGTCGACTTGTGAGTCAAGCGGACTTAACGGATTTTGTCTTACAGATTACTAGATCCCTTGGAACCGTCGTCGGGGCGTGGCAGACCGTGGGAAGCCGAAGCTTTATTATAAATCGCAAACGCGATATAAATCATCCTCCGTGCAAAACTTAACGCACCCCGACAGCCATGACGGAGAACCAAAGCAGCACTTTTCGCTTCTTCACAGTGATGTCGTTGGATTCTCTGATTTCACGCGTATTTTATTATGAAATATGAACGTTATCAACGAAGTTGAATAATCTCTCGACTGTGTTCTTGCCGAGTAAAATCTGGGGCAACGTAAAGGAACTCGGAGACAAATACCTACGTACTTTGTTCCCCTAAAGCGAGCTATCGATATCAGAGTATCGTGTACGAGGGAAATCGTGCGATCGTGCAACCATCTTTCATCGAATTTGCCTATCGTCCCATCCACGATCTCCGATAAAAAGTTAACCGCTCGCCGCCACTCAGGGTATAACAATAAATTAACATTGGGTCGCTGTACTGCCGAATCTTTTGTGCGCGAAGCGATGCTGCATTGTTAACCATCGAACAAAGGAAGATCGATCCGCGTTCTTACGGGGGTAAATGTTCTTTGACCGTTCGAAACTATTCAAAATGTTGACCCTTGATTAAAAAAAGAATACGTGCGTGAACACACTCTGCGACCATGTTCCGCCGAAATTTCGATCGAACTCTTCTCAGCGAGCTGCGAGTTGAAGTATCGTTTTGAGTTTGTGGAATTTTTGTGAAAAAAAAAAAAAATTGAGAACGAAAGAACTTTGCTCGCGACCAGATTACCGAGAGAGTGGCGGTAGGCATGATGGTGATAGGCATGAATGGGCGGGACTTTTGAAAGCAGATATCCAGGAGGTGGAGGCGGTGGACGAGCAAACTGACTAGACAATACAGGAAAAGAAGAAATGATATCGACGTTGCGAGTGCGCCAGCGCGAGAACCGCCTACTACTCTTTTCTGTGTCGTTCGAACGACACGAACGATATTGTGAACAATGTCATGTTAACAACGAATGATTTTATTACAGCATATTAATTGTTCGATCAATTTACGTTTAATCGGATGTTTACAATTGACAAAAGATTGTCAATTGTAAACATCCGATTTCAAATTGTCCTCGAATTTTCGTCGTACTTTGAATATAAAAATTTCAAACTCTTGTGCAAGATCTTGTGAGGCATAAATAAGGTTAAGGAATTTCGAATTATAGAGAAGTAGAAATGGGAGAGAGGTAAATGCACATTTTTGTGTTTAAAATTTCTGGTTGATCCATGTGGTAAAAATATGAGTTGTCGAATTACCGACGTTACCATCACGAAATCATACATTACGAAGACGCAAGTTTGTTCTGAGACGATAATGCTGCGAATGAGTTTCATGTAGACTCTTACCGCGTTGTAGTTTTATAGTCTCGTCGAGTAAGTTTCGCGGAAAAGCTAGTAATATCTTGCATTTTAATATGGCAATATTCAGAAGTGTGAGGAAATAAATCCCCCCCCCCCCCTTCTATTTGTAGTATCTCATCTCAAACGAAGAAATACTTTCCAAATCATATACCAAATTCAGAGTTAGTTACAATTAATACAAATATCTTTGGAACTCCGAAAACTTTTGAAAAGCTTTGCTACAAGCACATGCGCGACATTTCAACTAAAATTCATTCATAAAACAGTGACTTCGTATCGGAGTATACTTTTAGATAATAGGCAACATTAATCCAATGTTAACCCTCCCGGGAGAAGAGAAATATACTGATCGACAGGTTACTTACCCTGTGCCAATCTTCTAGCCACCGGCTTGGATCTCATCGCTGCACGGCGGGTGATGAATTCAAAAACAAAACACTAATTGTAAGAACGCTGACAGTCCTCCGAGCCATGCGAGTTTATGCACGATCGTTTTATCCTGTCGATTATTTCACTCTATCTCACCCCCTTCCACTGTCCGTAGAAACAGTTCGTTCAATTAAACGTTGCGTCTCTACCACACGCTTCCCCCTATTCTTTTTCTCTCTCTCGGTACACTGAAATCGATGATAGGAGTGAAAGGGACGCGTCTCGATAGTGGTTCACGCCGGACACTGCGAGAAGGGTGCACAAACAGAGTCTATTCCGTCACGCCGGTTCCGGTACACCGGGTCCCCCGGTTCCTCGGTGATCCGACGGCAGCGTCAGTCCGTCCGACTGGGATCCTGACGTGCGTTGGATCTGTCCTCCGACAGTGGAGGCTTCTCCTGTCCTCCGCGTCTCCTCCTTCTCCACCACCTTGTCCTCCACCCTCACGATTCTCCCTCTCCTCCCTCTCTCCTTCCACAGTCCCACCAATCTCTTTTTCTCTCTTCCTCTTCCTCTTCTCTCTCTTTCTCTCTCTCTCTCTCTGTCTCTCCCTTTCGCTCTGTGTTCCTCTCACCCTTTCGCTTTTTCCCTACTCTTGTCGTCTCTCCCTTGGTGCCACGGTTTTCGCTCCGCCGCTACCTCCGCCGTTACACCACCCGCTTCTTCCACCCCCGTTCTTTCTCCTCTTTCTCCTCGACCGTGTTGCTTCGTGTTACTCTACTAGTACGGGCCACTACTACTACGACTACTTCGCCTCCACCTCTGCCTTCTCCACCTTCTCTGCCTCCTGGCCTTCCCCACCTGCAGAGTCGACCTGCTCGCTACCCCACCTAAGCGATCCAGCTCCGCTGTCCACCAATGATCAGCCGCTGTCTCTCCACCGCGTTCCTCTCTTCCACGAGAGCGCAACCTCTCGTTTCTTCGCTTCTGGGCTCTCCTCTCCTATCGAAGCTACCGTCTAGCCGAAGCTACTGTAACCTAGCTCTGTACTCTGTATCGACGAGCAAAGATAAAACTCTCCGTCCCTAGGTTTTTCTCCCGATGCGTTTCAGCATTGTTTTACGGAGATCGTTTCGTAGGGGAAACTGTTGACACTTGTCGTTGGTAGCGAAAGCAGAGGAAGAAGAAACAGAGATGTGATTCGGGCAGAAGCGACGTCGAAAACTCCATAGAGATTCCCACATGTAGCATGTGACCATGATGATGTTTGTACGTGGTTAATTTTATCGATGTTTATAACCGGTTCGAAGAAATTGTATCCGGTAGCAGCGTCTGTCTCGTATCGTTCCTCTTTGCGACATTCGAAGCATTTTGACTTCCCGTTCGTTGCTCGCTGGACAACTTGCCCGGATGCTGCGTTTGGACTTTCGTTCGACGAAAAAATTCGAAACTCGACGTATCGTTTGAAGAAAATGACGATGGCTTGGTAAGGAACGGGTGTTCACCGCTGTTCGGTCTCTTTTGCTGACGACGCTGATCACCGATTCACGACTTTGTCCCGTTGAGAGCTTATCGCTCGCCGTCTGCTGCTGACGTGTAGTCTGTAGCCGTTCGATACGATAAGTATCTAACGTGTGCTCTGATTATGTATAAACATTCTTGTCTGATAATTTGGTTGTGTCTCGGTCCAACATGCTCAAGTTCGACTTTCAGATCGAGCAGTTGTGAACAACGATTGCAAAGGTGGTCGGAGATTTTCCCCAATGGCAGCAACCTGGCTGATTACGATCGAGAGAGAGAGAAAGAGAGAGAAAGAGAGAGAGAGAGAGAGAGAGAGAGAGAGAGAGAGAGAGTGCATGACCGATCACAGTATCGAAACCACGTTGCCGAAAACACGTGGCGACGAATGCCGCCGGATCGATCGAACGGCAGAGAACGCAGCACTCGTTTCACGAAACGCCGCTTCGGGGTTTTCGCGCGTGGGATTCGATCGCGTCCCGGTAGCGAATCGGTCCGTTCGATCGATTGGGTCGCGGCGGCGTTTGCCACTCTTTCGATCGGCGCGAATTCGGCGGTGGTGGCTGGTGGTCGCGCGACGGACGCGAAGCGGCGGAGAGGAGAAGCACGCGACGGTGCGCGACGCGTCGCCAGGAAAAATGAAAAGTCGACGGAGAGAATACGAATGGAAGTGGCCGGCGAGTGCCGGTCGACTTGGAGGCTCGCTGGCTGACAACTCGTTTCACACTCAGACACTTTGACTTTGCATTTCTGGGTGCGTTCGCTCGACTAGGCGCCCCTGTTCACCGTCTTCGTCGCACCTGAACGAACGCGACCTCCGACCCCACGGACAGCAGTTCGGCGTGAAACGCGCCCGCGCACCCTTCCGAGCGCAGCTCCGCCCTGCTTCTTCGCCCTTTCGGAACCAGGATCCGTCACCTCTTCTCTCCCTTCTTTTTCAACGTGCGCGTCGTTTCCATCGGTACGCGCGGAACGTGGAAACGCGACACGCGCGAAGAAAAGAAAAAACCAACCGAGAATCTGACTCACTCGGTCGAAAGGCGCGATTCAAGAATTTTTTTCACTTTACATCGCGGCCCTTTGTACACTCTCGTTAACGAAAACCACGGCTTTTTCTTCTGTGATCATTTTTCCCCCCTCTCGGTTAAGTGCCCGCTAATCGGGTCACGAGAGTTATTGCAAAATCGCGGGAAAAGAATATCTTATCCAATCGACGATGAGAAAAGAGAAATTAAATATACTACTAGTTAGCCTTTAATTTTTTCCTCCGCTGAAATGATTCGCGAGAATTCATCAAAACGAACATTTCAAGTAAAATAGCTTGTGAGACTGTACTTCGCTGTTGAACAATGCAATTGTATAGAGAGACGAGTTGGCATCATTTTTACGAGAACTACGTGCAGCTCGCGCAATCTGCTTATTGGTGACGGTCTGACCGGAGATCCTGGGCTTCGAGTCGCTAGTAAACGCTACGACGTGTGCAGCGTGCAGAAATATCACGACGTATCGTTGCACGGGTCGCGCTCCAATATGGTCCAACGTTTATTTTCATCGCGAGAAATCATGAAAGACTGCTCCGTTCTTTTTATCGAATACGCAACGAACACACGGAAGACTCGTTCGAAACGTATGTACATCATCGTCAACTAATTTTTATTTCTTTCGTCGGCGACTGCGAATAACGTGGATCGGTCGAATTCGTATGAAAATCTTCGTTCTCATTCGCTGTGAGGTCGAACTGGCTCGCAAGTTAGTGTGCCAGCTCGCGTAAATTCCTTTTTCCTTTCGCGCGGCGATCTCTACCCTTTATTGTCACCTCTGTTCCATATTCTTAGACGTTGTCGCGTCTCTTGCACAGTGACCGGGACCGTTTCGCACACTTTCATCTGACCCCCCACGCTCCTTCTCATTCGCCACTCTATTTTTTCTCTGCCCGTTCCCCCGAGTCACCATCTCCTCCGTGCGTTTCTCGCCAGGGTTACTCGCCTCATCTTTCTGACTTTCCTCCTCCAATAACGCCTTCCTCTTTCACGAGACATTCTTTGTTTCCCGCTCTGCACGTGCTCTGCCCGCGATTGTACACGCATAAAGAAAGCAATCAGTCCAAGGTAGAAGGAGAGAAAGGAGTTGAAGGAGGAGACCGAGCACGGCCGAAGGATGTGTGTGACTTCATAAGGCATATTCACGTTTTAAATGGATATAGTATTTCTTGTGCGGATTCACGCGCGTATGCACGCTTGATGCGTTGCGTTACGTTGCGTTATGCTCGCTGACGTCGGGCAGGTGTTGGCCACCCTGGTCGGCGAGGGTTAGCCAAGAGAAAGAGGGTGGAACGAAGGCGTGTACACGCGTCGTGCGTATCTACGCGTACGTGCACGCGTTCTCCTCGCAAATTGAATACGTGCTTGTCAGCGGCGTAGGAGTCGACGATTACTTCGTTTGTCGCAACGATACGTGTATGCAGGCACCTACGCTGCGAGTGACCGTCTTTCGACCGACTTCTTCGTGGTAAGATTTCTGAACGAACGAACGAGCGAGAAACTCCATTCGTTTTGTGTTTAATTATACGGACAATAATTTCTAGCCCATTCTACCGTGTTTTGTTCTATCCAGTTAATCTCATATTTTTGTACGATCTTTGGACATGTGTGGCGTAATCAGATTTAACGTGATCAGTTGTAACACGCTATATCGGATATTCGTCGAAAATGAGAGAGCAAAAATATACCTATATCATCCAATGTAGGAAGGAAACGAACTCGGGGGGTGAGGACCAATCTCTAGAGTAGTTGTACAAGGCTACTCGAAATCTTGAAACCTATAAAGAGAAGGAGGAAGTAGATTTGGCCACTTCTGACCAAAAGGAGAGATCGCTAGAGGGAGGGATATAGGAAAGTACCGCTAACGGATGACGTATATTAGGGATACTCTGGTCGAGTAAGGCACCCGAGGATTCCAGGACCCTCCCTGTCCTTTTGCTGGCTATAAAAACCACTCGCCTTCCTTCTCGACCCTTAGCTAAAAGGCCAATCCGCCCTACCACCCTTATCGATCCAAAAGGAACGAGCGTTCGGTTACTCTTTGGCTTGTGGACTCGACTTCTTCTGCGCGACGATCACCCGGCTTCGAACCCCCCCACCGTCGTTTCTAGATACATCTTTTTCGAGTGTAATTAACGGTCTACTGCTTCTGTTCGCCAAACATTAAGGTCGTACACACGTACATTCTATTCATAAAGCCCATTTTTTGATATGAAAAAAAGTCAAGGCGTCTACGTGACTAATCTATCGAAAAAGCGATTCGAAAGGGAAAAAACGAGTACCGTACGAATCTTTTAGTGCATCTTTAAAAAGTCCACTTTCCTTCATTGCCAATCGATACCGGTTGAGTCATTACCTGACGAAGATTGCAGAGGTGGTTTACAGCGGCTTTCACATCCGCCCGTTTTCCGCTCTCATACGACTTCGCGGAAGCGTAAAACTTCCAAATGCTTGTACATCGTTCCTATGCTTAAAAGTTTTATCGCGCGACCCTCCATATTCATCGCGAATTTCCACAGGCCGTTTTTTCTTCTTTTTTTTTTTTTTTTTTTTTTTTACTCAGGCACGTTGCCGAAGTATCATACCGGAGCTCGCGATTCATGTTTTTCAATTACGCCGACATTTCGCAAGCAGCGAGATCTCCCGCGTCGATTCGAAAGTTGTAATTTTGAAATATATTATTAGTTCGCCCGTAATGCGGCGCAGATTATGAAATAATGTTTCTCATGCGTGTATGCTTTGATTATCTTAAAAGTATCTTTGAATAAGAAGAATGAGCTTTTATTCTTAACATCCATTAACATTGGACTCCGAGTACTATGAGTACATAACTTTTTTCCCTTTTATTCGAGTGCGTGACGCACAGCTATGCTGATCGCCGGCCGGATAGTACACCAAGCAAGACGAATCGAATCGCATTTACCTGCAGTAAAGTACCAGCAATAATTGCTGAGGAAGCATGGAGGCGTCTTGCGTTTTATTTTTCTACTTGCTTCAAACATTGTCGAACAGTGTTACACTGTTGCACTCTCCTGCGTGTGCTCGTCGTCGGATTTTTAAGGCAATTACCCGATGGCAACTCCTGTTGGAAAAGTACTAACCGCGGAGTTGGTATTTCAAGAAGATCGTGACTGTAAGCTGATTACGCGTCGTTGGAGTGAAGCGTTTTCCAAAGCTGATGGCGGATTACGAGAGGGTGAGAAACGGGAGGTGGAGTAGGGTTACAAAGAGAGTGGAAGGAAATTGCGACGAGGGTGGGAGGGGGGGAGGAGGAGGAGGAGGAGGAGGAGGAGAAAGAGAGCGAAGCATGTCGTGCAGCCTATATCTAAGACGGTCGCATGTCATATCAGCAGTCATCGGGCTGGGATATAGGTATGTCTGTATAATGCCGCGATAGTACCTCGACAGTGCCCCTGTGTGTATATTACGGGGATTTAGCTGGAGAGCCCTCGCATGCTCGGAGACTGATGTGACCACGGAGACCGCCTCGTCGAGACATGCGAACCAACCTGTACAGGAGACCCTGTATCGCCTTCCAAGACCGCAAAAAAATATCATAAATGTTCTCGATCGCCTTGCATACTTGACTCGAATTTACACAATTCCTTTACGGAACACGTGTCCCGCCAAATGGAGCGTACGCGCGTATTTTTCACCGCATTGTGTATAATAACGTTCCTGCGCATTAAAGTGATATCAGTGCAAGCCTCTCGGGCGATCGCGATGGGAAAAGAAATTCATATTGGATAACGGACACGAAACAGAAGGAACGCCGCCTAAAAATACACGAAGCGTTCTCGAAGGAGAATAAGGAGCGAAAAATATCACGACGGATCGCCCAGTGATTTCCTCCTCCCTTCCTCCGGATTAAGTACCGTTTTCATTCTGTCGTTAACGTATCTGATTGTTCAATAATCGCGCAGATATACTCGGTGGATATTCGCGTTACAATGTATATGAATGAGGGTGGCGTGTATCAGCGGGGAAAAAAGTAGGTTGCCTGGCTGACTAAGCCGCGCAAAGATTAAAAGCTTTTGATGTTTCGTATTTAAATTAACTCGTTATCCCGGGATCCTTGAACGCTGCCCGCAAAATCGTGGAAACGAGCGCAACGCCGTGCCAACGCCATTGTCTTACCCGCGTAATCGCAACGCATTCGACAAAAACAACGTCCACGACTTGTCATTTTACCTTCGCGCTTGCTAGAAAACTCCGAAATCGTTAAATGCAGGGCTGATTTGTAAATTTTTCACGATAATTACCCGAGACCTGAAACCTCTAGAAACGACTAGCCATTCTATATTAAATCCGAATGATTAACGAGATACACCGAGTGACCTTTACTGCCGCGTACTAATAAGTCCTGTGCTCGGTTTACCATTCTGACGATGGAAACGATAGCTTATCGATGCAAAGCGAAACGTATTTCGCGTTGAATATCGAAGTCTCCCGTGTAGATCCAGAAAATTCGTATTTCGATATCAGTATCGAAAACGCCAAGCCCACTTTCGACGATTGTTCGAAACGAAGATTTCGAGCGATAAGCGACTCACCGGCTTCGTCACTTGACGACAAATCGCTCGACCTAACTGCCTTCCCTTTCAGACATGCCCCGCATGACATTATGCTACAACGTTTTCAGTTATTTCACCGCACAAATTATGCGCGTTCAATAAGGTGGACAGAGAAAACGTGGCGTGACTTCTACGTTTCAGGTCAGGACAATATATTTCGTTATTATATTATTACGTGGCTGGATGGCAACGAGAATTATGTATTTATCGCCCGGACATTATTTTTATCGTATCGCATACCAGACACACGACGTGCTCTATCTAACCGTGGCCAACCGAAGATTTATTTCAACGACCGCGTCCCAAATCTTTGATCGATAGTTTGTAGAATCAGCATATGCCACCGTGTCATCGATTTTTACAGACGTTTCAACTTACATCTGCTGGCCAGCGCAACTGGCGAACAGATACGGATGCGGGATTTCTCTTGGATCGCGATAAAACGTGTAGCCTCCAACATCTTTTCAGAACGCGAGGAAACGATGTTATATCAAGACTATTATAAATGCCATAATCTTACCTTTCACGCCGCGATTCGTGCAATTTACCATGAAACTTCCTTGTGGATCTACGAGTAGTCGGATTTCTTTCGTTACGTTGACATCTTCGCGTGTAGATTGAATTACGATTGTTAAAAAGATTGTTAAAAATAATTATTCTACCGTATTCTACTTTTGTAATTCGAGTAACGAGTTGAATGTGCCCGCAAGACTTTCACGTGCAAATGACTTTCAATTGCGCGGTAACTTTACCGCGCAGGATGCGCAACGTGATTCAATATCACAATTAAATATCGAAGGCTATTCAAAGACTTTAAAACGAAAATGTTTAAATTGCCTAATGTTGTATTATTAATATTTAAATTTGTTATTAATAATACGAATATAATTAAATAAAAAAAATATATTGAATGGATCTTAATTGGTATAATTATTGACAAACGTAGTATATATATTAATAACGTCTTTTGTAAGTGACACATATGGTGATTGTACTCTTACGATGCATAATGATGTTCGATTTTTATCATTTTAAAGAAAAAATCTTCTTTAATGCGATTCTTCTTACGGTATAGTGAGTGTTCAAGAGTAGAAATTTTCACTAAACAATGTATTGTGCAAACACATTTTGGGATGTTTCGACAGAAGGTAGCAAGCAGATTCATGCAGGTACCAGATTTACTTTCATTTCTGTAAAATTAGATACATTCCATTTCTATTTTCGTTGATTCGGTAGATATTATAACGTCATTATCGAACATTATCACGTCATTGTCACATTTTCGAAGAATAACTCGAGCATAAATCTCAGGTTATGTGACGTCATCTACCTACATATATCTTACTTCGTATGCCAACTTCAATACATCAGCTACAGTCCGCTCTGAATCGTGGAATCGATATCTATCCTCGCCAGCGATTCTCGCTGGTACGTGGAAATTGTCACCGCCGCGATCGAGAATCGTTCGTCGATTAATCGGCAGTCTCATCGACGAGAAAGTTATCGCGTCGCTGTTTAAAGGTTAGCCGAGGCACGAGTGAGTTTTGTAGTGAGAATTTGATTGGTAATCCTTGGCGTGGCACCCAGTCAATCGTTACCCCTTGTCATATTACCAGGCTCGTACAGACGTTCGCGTAGTCGTGTCTCTCAATGTGTATAAGCTTGAACCGCGCCAACACAGACGCACACGTACAAGCGGATCAGGTGTACGCGAGCGAGCCGAGCGAGCGAGCGTGCGTGTTGGTAAGTGGGTTTGGGTAACTAAAAGCCAAGCGCGGGTCGAGTGTGCGAGTGTATCATAGAGAGGGCATTCGAGCGGAAAAACGCAACTAAACGCGAGTAATTGGAAGCCCAAGGGGGGTACATTTGAGCCGCACTGGGTCTGCCGACACCCTTGCTCCGCCAGGGACGAATCCATGCCCGTTTATTACTTCCTTCGGAGCAATGTTTACCTTGTATTTGTCATATTGAGTTTACTGTTTACATCGTTCCTCCGACACCGTCGATCGTGGCATCCTGGTTATTACATTGAAACGAAACGTGCGAAAGCATCGAAGGATTAAACGGAGGATTACGTCGTTTCGGGAATAATCGAACGGAGAATGATGGAGTCTCGAGTTGACTGTTCTTTTTTTTTTTTTTTTCTCTCTTTTTCGCCGTGGAACGAAGCGAGAATTGCGCGGCGAAATGTATAAATCGAGGGGGGGGGGGGAAAAAATCGTTTCGAGAACGATTGTAAACGCGCGCAAGGGTTCGTTTCATCTTTTTAAATTTGTTAACTGCTGCCCTGGCGGAGCTTTCGAAACCCGCGAAGAAGAGAAAAAAGAATTTTCGTGTCAAACCTTGCCTCACGTTCCAGTTTAACGCGAGCCACCCCCAGTCGTCATCGTTAATATGTTTCCGATTCTTTTTCTTCGAAAGCGAGAGAAATTTCTCCGCGCGCCGGTTCTCGCGTTGTGTTTTGCTACATTTTTCTTGTTTCCTTTTTCTCCATTTTCGATCCGTCGGCTAACAACAGGGGGTAACGCTCTAGAATTTTGCGTAAATACTCCCTGTTAATATGTGCCGTCGTCGGTCTCGCGGAGAGAATCGATCGTCGCTTCGATTTCTCGATTGCGTGTGTGTGTGTGTATGTGTGCTCTCGTTTCCGCGCAATAGTCTTTGAAACGACGAAATTCATCAATGACCGGCCTTGTTCGCCGAAGACGGACCACATTGGTCAATAAAACAGAACCTCTCGAATTTCATTGCTTCTATTTCCATAACAAAGTTCCATGAAGTCATTATCATGCCTGTTTCAACGTGCCTGTAGATATGGTCGTAAAATCTTTCTCGCCGTTAAACTTTTCACCTTGTAAAAGAAACGCTCTGTGTCTCCAAAAACAAGCATCTTTTCACAAAACTGGTACAGGAAGCTGAAATAATTGAAAATTATGAACAGATTCTGTGTACCAAAGTCTGTCTGTCGTTGGCGTGATCCTAAGGGTTGCTATTTGGAAACTGGTTGTGGTTGAAAGCAGAATTTGATAAGGAGAGAGAGAGAGAGATGAGTGATTTAAGACGGTCTCCAACCTAACGCGGTTCTGGTTCCGTTCTGTCTTCACCTCCATGGTTTCCACCCTCTTCGGTCTTTCTCTCCCTTTCTGTACATCCTCCATCTTGCTTTCACCCCCGCACACCCTCTCTTTCCTCTTCTCACTCTCCCACTCTCTCTCTCTCTTCTTGTGTACATGCATCGTCCCCGAGGAGAGGCAGCAGTGGGTTGTTTCGTGGCTGCCGTTGGCTTTTCGTTGCGGTTTGTGTAGGGGATGTTTCCTTCCCTTGTGAACATATCCATAGACTTCCCTTCTCTCGGTATATCCTCCCTCGTTCACCGTTTCGTCCGCCTTGCTCCTTCTCTTTCGATTCAGCTTCTCGACCGTAGCATATTACCGGCATGGCAGTGCCTTCAGTTCAGTCAGTGTAAACCCTCGAAGGCATTTGCTGATTCAAATTAATCACAGCCGAGGTAACCTGCCCAACCCTCTGGATCCTGCCTTCTCCGGTTGAAAGGCACCAACAAGCTGCCGGTCGGGGCAAACACCTATAATCGCTCGTTTCGCCATTCTTGTTTTCTTCTCTCATCGTCGTTTTCATCTTTGAAAAAACTTTATCTGGAACCTCATCCCTATAATTTTATCTGTCTTTTCTCTGATTTCAGAAAAAAAAGCAACTATTCCGTCGCGAATTTTATCGAATAATTCTTCGATGCATTTCGTAGTATTTTCTGTCGTTCCTCTTTCGACATTTTCAAAAATTAATTTACCTGTTGTTTCTCGCTCGTTTTCCTCTCTTAATTTTCGAATGATTTTCTGTTTCGCAATATTTAGGTCAGCACTGTGTTTGTCGTAGAATTTTTCGAAAATTTACGTGTTGAGAAACGGTTTCTGAAACTACTTGTAAAATCAACGATGTAACAGAATGTGATTGAAGAATCGATTAAGGATTCCAATTGGAATAAAACTTTGTGGATCGTGTTTCACAATCGTGACGATCGCGATGAGTTCCTTGGTACGATAATCAAGAATCAAATGCAGGGCTTTTCACTTCCATGAAATCTTTCTTTTTTTTTTTTTTTTCGATAATATATACGTTCGGCGGTATATGGACGCGAAGTACGAGCATTAAAAGCTCGTCAAACAAAAGGTGCCTCGAAATCACGTGGAATCATTTTCCCAGTGATTCCATCGGCGTCTAAACGACAGGAGGAGGAAGAGAGATAGAAAAAAAAGCGAGAAAGACACTCGTAGTGGTAAGGGATGGAATGAAGGGTGACGAAAGGACGAAGAAAATGCGTTTTTCATCCCCATGACACGACTACCGGTGGCCTGCTGGATTTTCGTCGCGCTGCAGAGCCAGAGGTTTCGCAGGATTGAAAAAGAGAGAAAGACAAAAAGGTGAAGGAAGGGAACGAGAAAAAGCCAGAGAGAGAGTCCGCCGAGAGTGCTCTTTAGAATTAGAGCAGAGCCAGCTTCTGCATTTCTCTTTCTTTCTCCTCTCTTCCTTCGCTTTTCTCCCTTTTCTCCTTTTCTCCTCTCCTCTCCTCGATGAATCCGCGAGGCGTCTCATCACGCAACATTACCCACAAGCCTCCGCGACTCCTGCCTTTCTCCACCCTGTCCTTCTTCATCCCCTCTATCTCCCCCTCCTCCCCCCCTCCCTCCCCGTTACTGTTCCACCCATCCGTCCCACCATTCCACCCTTGCATCCCGGCTACGTAACATTAAGCCTACTCCTTCCCATTTTTCCTTAGACTTACTCTGTGGAAACCTTCTGAAAGCGGCAACGTTTTATTTTCCCCTCTCCTTTCTCTTTTCCATGTTATTTCATATTTTCTCTTTCTCTCATTCGCAATGCTGCAAAGAGAGGAGCACCGCTTCACCAACTTTGAGAATATTATGAAGTCTCTCGAGGAGAATTCGACTCGTTTTCACGAGTCGCGAATACTGTATAAGCGAAATTGCCGATTGTTTCGCCGATTGATTCGAATTTCATTCTGTCACTTTCCCGTTATTCTTTCTTCCTCCCTTTTTTCTTTTCTTTTCCTTTTAGGTACCAGAGAATGTAACACTATTGTCGCGAACAGTGTCTCGGCAATTACCGATCGTGCGTACATAATTTGTTCCTCCTAGTTGGAAACAAAGCGAGACGAAGTTTCGTATCACGGGGTTCGAATTTTCAGCTACTCATCCTCCATTTTTCGCGTTGTCCTCTTTCATCGCACGACCCTTCGGCATCGACATAGCGCGATGGCAGGGTGGAGGAGGTTCACCAAAGCAAGGGAAGAGGCGGAGGATACTGGGATGTTGAGACGCTGCAGAGAAGCGGGAGGGGTTGCTCTCGAGGGTGCTGCTATGGAGGGATGAGAGTAGAGACGAGAGCGAACCGGGAGGAGGCGCAGAGGGGAGGGAAAGAGGTCTCGTCTCCCTGTCTCTATTGATCCTCCGAGGAGGAGCCGCGCGCACCTCGTCTTCCATCCCACCTCATCCTCAATACCACCCTATGCTCCGAGAGACGACGACGACGACGACGACGACGACGACGACGACGACGACGAGGACGACTACGACGACGATGTAGTTGACGGAAGTGGGAGGGAGACAGAGGGAAAGAGAACTGTTCTCTCTGGAGCTGGGCCTGTGTGTTGGAAGCCTGGGAAAACGCATCGACAAATGCAGGGTTCGACGGGTCCACGCGTTTTACTAAATGTGTAGCTGCCGGTGTGTCTGGATCAAACGGTCCTTTCATCTTTGCACCGAAAGTCTCGCAATCCCAATTACATCTGTAAATTTTGTTGCTGTTGTAGAGAAAGAAAGAGAAGGATCGCCTACGTTAGTTTTCGAGTTAACAGGTTCGCTCATATTGCGCAGTTTTAAAACTCCAGCGTGGCAAAGATGTTTCGTGTACTGCTTGTTCGCTTTGCAGAGCTACTCGGTAATTTTTATCGCGATTCCACAACGCTGGATCGAGAGACTCCTCTCCCCGCGAAAGAGGTGATTGATCGATCAGTCGACGACATGTTTTCACCATGTTTATATTTAACACTCTTCGGTAGGAACACACCGATGGGTGGACCGATGCACTAGGGTATTTGCGGTTCGCTCATATATCACTGAAATATCAGTTGGACAGTTTTGATGTATTAGCCTCATTAGCTCTACGAGTTATCGTTGCTGCATTTCATCAAGGTTTATGACTTCTTCCTTGTAACGTGTTTTCCCCTGCCGCGCTCTCCTCCGCGTACAAGGCCGACTCCGCTCTCTTATTATCTATTCCGATACGCGGATCTTATCTATGCATATGCATATGGAAATCAGAGGATCCTCGATGGCGTGGCGAGTTCGCCGCGCCGCGCCGGTGAACGTGGGATCACGATTGGCGCAAAAGTTGCCTCGCTATCTTCTCCCACTCCGTTTCGCTTCTCGTCTGCCACTCTCTCGTTCTCTCTCTAGTCTGTTCGCGGCGGCTCGCTTCTATAACTCGACCCATCGTTATCTCCGACAAGGAGTAGACTCCCCATTGGTCGTTGATCTTCCCACTCGCGGTGATGCCTCCCTCGCTCATCGCAGCCGTCCTGCGTGCTCCAAAGCCCGTCTGTCCCTCGGCTCTTCAGGATATACATTCAGTTTGTGCGTGTGTGTACGAGCCACGAAGCTGCTATCCTGGCAGCCCCATTGGGCCGAGGGGAGCATCCTCCGTCTCTGATTGGACCGGCACCGGGAGCATCTCTGCTCATCCTCGCGTTTGCGCGTCTACCACGATCATCGTCTCTCGCCGCGCTGTTATCCAAAATGGTGGATTCTGATGCCGATGTTATACGTATAGATGGACACTGTTGAGAATTGAGAAGATGGCGATCAGCTTTCGGTTCGTTCGATCAAGGCTATTGAAAATTGCTAGATAATAGATAATAGATGACAGAGCGGACTGCTATCACTTTTTAGCGTACCAAGATATCAAAGTCGAGCAAAGAATGTCGAGAACTAACGACAGGATAATGTTTGGAGACACGCGGTGATAATTTTCAAAGATAATCGCGTTATTTCCAATGACGTCCTCCTCGTCTCCGAGAATAGAAGGAGTCGTATGAGCGTTAGTCATACATCCCGTTGTAGATCGAGCTATAACTGGCGTCTGTGACGGGCCAACGCCATTATGGCAGACACGCGGCAAGAGAAGCGATACGTGCACCGCGACCGGAACGAAACCAAGGGGAGAGTAAAGACATTTACGAGGCGGAGGAGGAAGGCAGAGGGAAACGGCTGGGCAGAGGTGGAAAGAGAAAACGAGAAACGGAGAATGCACCGGCAGCGTTCATTTGCGACGCCAGTAACACGCTGCTGCATCTATTCATACACAGAGGCTGCACCCACGCCGCCGATGGCGCGCAGCTCTGCGTGTATCCCCCAGCTTCGGCGAGGGAAGACCGCGACGGAAAGCCAGCGGAGTGGAGCGAGAAGAGAGAAGAGAAACGGAGGGAAGAAAAAGACAAGCTTGGCAACAGTGGCCACTTCTATACGTTCTACCTTCTCTGGCCGCCGTGTCTCTCCGCTCCGGCCCTCTCCGTTTCTCTTGCCTCTTGCTGTGAACCTCGCGGAGTTCAAGAGAACACAGTGACACCCAAGAAGGGTGAGACCCGAGAGCGAGATAGTACGATAATTGGAAGAGGAAACGGGTTGTAGGAGAGGGAGAGAAGAGCATAGCGCAGGTGGAGGCGCTGTTTCCACGGTTGGTGGGGGCCGGAGGTGGTGGTGGAGGCCCCTCAGGAGGTGGTAAAGGTGGAGGATGAGGCGGGGGAGCAAGAGGTGGTTACCATGGCTACCAGAAACCACAGCCGCCGCCACTGACGATGCGAGAGGTGTCACTGACTCCTGGCAAAGCTACTACGCACTCATACACCTGTACGGATACCTACGCTCTCCGTGGAATATCGTCACTACAGGGACACGTTTCTCTTTGGCCCGTGATTCGAGCGTACCTGCTACCTGGTGCGCATCGCGAGATAATTTCTCCCGAGTACCTCTTCTGCCTCTGCTGATACGCGTTACCAAACTTCGTTCGTAACGAATTTCATCTTTCAATTGTCGACCGTTTGATCGACGTGTCATATGTTTTTGCATGTTTGAGACTCTTCGTACCTTTGAAACGTTACGTTCGATAGGAAGAGAAACCTTGGAAATACCTTTCGTTTCAAACGATCGCTCGTTTCGACCGTTCGATGTATCGGAGAACAGAGCATGCAACTTTTTCAGTTACCGCACGCTGCAAACGCGATACGTGCGTCGCACGTAGTGATCTAAACAATCGATCGTCGTAGTGGACATAAACTCGTAGCCTCGGAACGAGAAGTCGACGTGACTTAAAAAGACCATCTCGAGCAGGCGAGCGGCGAGAAACAAAAGATCCGCCTCTTAACCGCGGCCGTTCGTTCCGTTTCTACTTGCCTCCTCTCCGCCCCCCAACGTCGTCCCTGTCCTTTTTCTTCGACGACTCGCCCTCGAGCAGGACGGGAATTAAATTAAGGCTTCCGAAAATAAACTCGGCGACATTCAATTGTTTCTCGCAGGGGCCGAAACGACGCGAGACGGCGGCAGAATGACGGTGTCGTGCCTCATAAAAGATGAGAAACGATCCCGAGCAAGATGGCCGACACGACGATGTTAGACGCGCGTTTTCTAGCCAACGACGCGTGTGTCGAAGATACCGATGTAAGTTCGTACAGAAGAACGTAAAAAGAAGGAGGAAAAATGGATCGTTGAATAGTCGTAAGGGTCACGCAGTTCCAGATTTCACTTTGGCATGTAAAATATATATAAACGTAACGTCAGAGCGGTGAAAATGAGAAAAGAAAAGGAAGAAAAAACCACGCATTGGTCTAAACAGTAACGAAATAAGAAGGAAACATTAAATGTCGATGGTAGAATTTTTCTCGAGATCTTGGCAGAAAAAGGAAGAGATACTACATATTGGATGTTGGAAGGGTGGTGGCGGTACGATGCTCTTTCTACGTCTTCATCGCTTATCGCGTGTATAGTCCGATTCGCTTAGCGGTCTCCATGGGAACCCGCGGAAAAACCTATCGATTCTCCCTTTGAGCTCCTCTGAAAGAGAACTCTTTCAAGAATCTTTTGGCCCCTTTTCGTTTCTCTCATCCTCTTCGGATCTCTTTCGTCTCCTCTTTCCGGAGCCAAAGCTTTCCCTTGGCTGACAGGGTTGGATTTTGCCGTCTGTCGTCTCTCCGGGAAAGGAAAGGAAAGGAAAAGAACGGGAGAAAAAAAAAAAAAAAGGAAAAGAAACGAAACGAAACAAAGGGAAAAAGAAGATAGAAGGGGGCAAGGTAACGCCGTTAAAAGAGGTTTATTTCGCTAATAAGACCGGACTTGTGCTGTGCTTATTGAAACAATAAAGAATCACCCCTGTGGGCGGAGGGAGGAAATCCTCAAGATGGCGACCCTTCCTGGTCATGCCGTGGATATACCAGAGGTACGTGCACTGGTTCCAGAGTGTCGGCTGATCAACTCCCGATGGATTTATGGCTACGATATTGTGGTCCGTGCTTCTCCTTTCTTTTGTCTTCCGTCTGAGTTTTCTGTTTCTATCGTATCGTGTTCCTTGCCATCTGCTTTCAAACAATTTTGACGTCAACTATTCTGATTGCGTTCAACGAGATGTTAAATGGAAAACATTTGCTCCTGTTTCCTCTTCGCAGTCTTATGAACGGATTAACGTCATGAATTAACGAATAGGAATGAAATTGAGAAAGGAGCGGCGATAGTACGGCTACGAAGGAATGAATGAAGCCTACATGACCCAGTTTATCGACGCGTAATTTGGGTTACCGGTGAGAAGGTTGGATTAGAATCGAAGGGTCGTAAGTACACGGGTGCACGTCAAGAGTTTGCGGCGCTCACTTCCCTAATATGCCGCGTTATCGCAAGATTTATCGGTTATCGGTTACGTGCATTTCCCTCGGCTGCGGCGCCGTCAGCTTTGCTCCTACTTTTTCTCGCCATTTTCGTCACCGATGGGGATCCTGTTGCGGACGTCTATTAGATGCGCGACTCTTTACAACATCAAATATTCCACCGGCGGAGTGTTCGCCAAAGTCGCTTCGCCGCCAAGCCCCTTCCTTTACGCCCTTTTGACCGTGTGTAATTTTTCCTCGCCTAATGACTTTCAGAAAAACCCGAAGAGGACAAAAAAAAAAAAAGAAAGAAAAAAAAAAGAAAAGGCCGCGCCACTATTCGCAACTTATGGGGGGCAATTCCGAACTCGGTCACGTCCGACCGGTCGAAAGCTTCGAACTTTACTACGTCCTCGTCGTATCCCTCCTTATCGCCTTACGCCACGCCGTAATAGCGAAACTTTCCTTTTGTCGACCGAACGAGAAGCGGTTTTGCGTAAACGAGTTCCACCGTGGTATGAAACCGGGCAAGATACAGCCCGGAGGATGGTGTGTCTCGTGTTGAGAATCGATAGAGCTCCTGCCGAGACTACCCCGCGAGACACGAATTCCCGGATTCCATGTCGCCACCCCTAAAAACTCCATCTACGAGAGCGCTCAGCCTGTTCGCCTCCCTCGATCCACCAACCACCCCTTCGGTACTCCTCGAGGCACCGCATTACCTTTGGACGAGAGGACTTCGAGTATGGAAAGAGAGATCGAGAGACCACCGAGGAGTAGGAGAGACGAGCCGCGGCCACGGGGGAGAGATAGGAAAGGGGGAGAGGGGGAAAGAACTGGAGAGAGCAACGCGAAGGGCCGAGCACAATGGGCCGCCACGGAGATTCGGAAACGTCGGCACCCGGAATTCTGAATGGGAGACGAATGAGGAGTCTGCCCCGGCTGGATCGCAGGACAATGCATTCGAGAAAACGAATGTTAACGTGGACGATAACGTGGCCTGCCTCCCGAGATAGATCGTTTCTCGAGTTTCCTCGTGGAGGACGATCGTGTCGCGATCTCTCCACCATTAACTTTGTCGGAAAGGACGACAAAAGGGTGATAAAATGGATGGTTGATAGCAGCTAGGATGATAGAACGTCTACGCGTTGAGTCAACGATGAACCAGGTCGATGATTGATTTGCGCGGAGGCTCCAGTCAGATTGGAGCCAATTTAATTTTACGCTCGCTAGACTACTGCTGGCTTTCGATTCAAATTGTGGCCGCACACGCCGCGAAGTTCAACACAAGTATCTCGGCTATTTATAAGTCAGCAACGGTTATGCTAATTTTACGCACGAGTGATAAATCTTCCCGATATTGTTCGGATGAAAACAAAACTAAAAATGTCGTTTAATATTTTTGTTACAGGCTGGAGTGACAGTTTGCTGAGTCTGACGAGACACGGTTACAAGGTACACTGTAGTTGCCGATGGCAGCAACGAGGGATATCAACCCTAGTCGACTCGCCGGGGCAGGTTAATCAATGGTCAAGGTAAACGAAACTATTATTCGCTAATATGTTTGAACGAGTATCATCGTTTGAATAAAGATCTCTAACCGTGGGTCTTCTCCACCCATTCGGGAGACACCCTTTAATTAAGTCGATGTATCTACGATTTACGACGGATAATTGCACGTAATGAGAGTGTTGCTCGCGATTGTGTATCGTTCGGAATATGATAAAGGTGACAACGAAGCGAACATAAACGTGAATGCGTAGCCATTGCCGTCGTAGGAAACGGAACTTACGATAGTTTATTAAGTATCCCTAATTAAACCTAAATGCCGAAGTCTACCTGATACCGTCGTCACGCGAAACATAGTCAAAAATGGCTCTATCGTACCCGGTAATGAGTTTACGAGGCAAAACGATCACTTGCCGAATCGATTAACCCGCGGATCGGGGAGAGTTGATCGCTACCTTCGACGATAGCTGACGTCTCTGAAATTCACGATGCACGTTTCTACGTGGTTTCTCCACTTTCCCGAGCTAGCCAGAGGCCACGATATTATAGGGCGAAAACGGTAAATGGCCCTAATAATGCGAAATCTCGGTAGCCATAAATACGAGCGGACGATATCTGGTTGCTGATCTCGGTGGCATGTCCAGGAGCTGCGTTGCCGTGTCTCGCAGCGTTGATACCGGTTGCCCCACACGGTACTCACGTGAGTATCGTGGGCACTGGAAGTACTCACGTCAAGTATGTGCACGCCTTATCATACCTCTCGCGACCAGTATATGGTCTTCCTGTTCTTTATGCGAATACACGTGGGACTTGCGATGTGCCATGCTTCCGTCTCCTCGAAAATATGTCGGATTCCGTCGAGGGGACGAACGCAAGTCGGATTCTTTGATCTTTTCTATCGCCGAATCACCGTGGCATTTCCATATCGCGTCGCGAATTGTTTTATAGTTGGCCTTTTACTTTTTCCAGCCGGAATCCACCGTGTGAGCTCGTTCGAAATCGTTAGAAGCGTAAGGACGCATGAAATCTGCAATTGTTACGATCGGAACAACTTCATTCTCGCGTACCTGGATCAGACGCGGGGTAGAACTAACTCGCAAGCGAAAGAGGGCCAGACTTGTAAACATGTCGCTCGAAGGCGAACCGCGTCACACCCTTGCTTCCTCCCGTGGCACCTCGAATTTCCATTCATTGTTATTCCATAATCAGTGATGAAACACGAGGCTGTCCGTGCGTAGCGGCGAGAACGATGAAAAACGAAGGTATTAACGTGACTCGAGGGTGAGGATAGATCGATGCTCGGAAGGAAAGCGTACGCGGGGACACGATGTTATTAAGAACTGACGTGTACCCACGTGCACGCATGAACAATCATCTCGCGTTCACCGTGATTTCCACAAGATATTGTAACTGTCTTAACAATCGACGCTAATGGGCATTCTTAGTAGCGGCGACATGCGCCTCTACTAAGATTTATTCGTTGTATATTCCTATATACTGGAGAGAAAATGATAGAGCCTGTTAATTCCTGAGCGCAATTAGCTTTGCCTCTTGTACACGCAATTAGCATTCGGTGAATGGTTGTACGCTTTCGGTATTCGTGGCTCGGTTTCGATGTGCTCGAAATTTATCAGCTTGGTCGCCGGTATAAATCGTACCGCGCGATACCATAAAGAACGATGTTAAACACGACGTTATTTACGAGTAGTTCGGCAGTATTCCTCTTCGTGAGAGACAGGCCGAGCTAGGCCAGGCCAGGCCAGACCAGAAGGCCGTGCGTGTCAGGGCAATTCTTTCCGCGGCCGAGGCAAAAATACGTTCGTGGGTTCTTTTATACACCCTCCTCCTCCGAAGACAATCTCGATGTCTCCGGTCGCTGTGTGGCGTGTCGTTCTCCTGGACATCACTCCGGCCCCGGAGGGGGTGGCAAGAGAGCCTCGAAAGGGTGTAGCGTGTCCGGTATCTCGCGCTGGGATCGCAAGAGACGTTTCGTCCCCCCAAGAAGTCAGTTCAGCTCCCACAAATGACCATCGCCGCCACCGCTCCGTTCGCCACGCCACCGAGTTATCCCTCTTTTTCTCATCAACCCCGGTTACTTTCGTATCTTTTAGCCGCGTTCTGCATCGTTCGCTGCAGATGAAACGATAAATGAATTTATTACGCTCGACTGAACGAAACCGAGTGTCCTTACCGACTGAAACGACACTCGCGATTTATGAAAAAATGCACGGATTATTCCGTTCCATGTTCTTTTCCGTGTTTCCCGAACTCTGATCGTGCAGCACGTATCCATTGCGTACTTCTTGCATTTGTGACATATGATTGACCATTCTGTCGAAGTTAAGCCTGACTACAGAACATCCAATTTTCCAGTTCGGCTATGTCTCGATACGAAAACAACAGTTGACAAACACTTTGCTTGTTCTGATATCTTTTGCGAATCAAGCAATGTTAATACTATGCTATCGCAATGTGAATATCGTGAACGAAGTTTAACGCTTCATTTCCATTTGTCTCGATCAAACATTGAGATTTGTTCGTTATCTGTACGTTATCCGAGAGTTTTAAAACGGAGCCTTGTCGTGAGAAGGTTATACAACAATGGGGACTCTGTTGCTGATCGTGTAATAGCATTTAATTTCATAGTTATCTCGTTGTAACATTTAATGAGAGTAATCTGTTATTTATTTTACTTGTTACAAGCTTAGGTAGCCAATTCTATAGCGTCAATTTTTGACTCTTCGTGTCTACAATATACTTTTCGTTTAAACGTTATTATATAGTTATATTATATTAGATATTAAATTAAAGATTTTTTTTATATTATATTTTAATTATAAATTACTGTACTTTGACCTGCAATAATTATCTACTATCGGTACAAACGAGATATAGTTTATCACCACGGAAATATATTTTACCGTTTTTGTGTCACCTCCAACATTATCGACTTAAAATATTATCATTGTTTAATAAACACAAATGAGTCACGAATTTGATTAACATATTTTTTTATTTCATAATCTATCTAATATTATTATAATTTGTAACTAAACTATTTGTTTAGGAAGCTATCGAGGAATTTCTCTTTTGAGGATCTGAGAATAGAGAATTAAATGCTTGAAAATTTACATCAACAATGTACAGGATTTCTGTTAATCTTTCTCAAATGTTAATGTGTTACGAGCAGAGTTCCATTACCATTCTATATCTTCTATACCTGTTTAGAAAAATCAATACCTGCGTGTTATTTGGCTTGCTATTGGACATGCTATTGATCAGTGTGTTTTAATCGCATGAATAAAGGTTCTACTATTTTCTGGTATCATCCTCAAAGCGCTATGAATTTTCTAAAGCAATTGAGGAACGCCTCGATGGTGATGAACAATATGCAGTGATGCGAAGTAGTATTTCGTTAATTTCGAAAGCCATTAAAAGTTCCTTGAAAGCCAGACAAGACATAACATAACTAGCAAAAGTTACTTTGGACTGAGATAGAGTTGAGAGATTTGAGGATTCACACAGGATTGTTTTTAAATGATACATTGGTGACGAAGGTTCTGCATCTCCTCGAATTATTTAGTAATGTTGAAATCTGACTAATTGTAACGCTGTCTTAATCTTTGCTAAAATTGAGCTAATAAAAATCCATGAAGTTGTAAGTAGCTGAGCCAATACTTAAGAGCCATTAGATTTTGCACACAATAGACGTATCTCCCATCTTGACTCGAATGGGACCTGCATCTGAGAAGTCAATTCTCTCAAGTCTAACTGCTATTGTAAAGAAACTTCAAGATTGTCAGTTCTTTCAATTCAACACAAAATTTTATCCATTCATAATATAACTCTTGGGATACTGATTCATCTTAATCTACTTATAACTGCCATAAATTTTGAACTGAAATGAGTTTTGCATTACTGAATTTTTTTGAATTACTGGTTTTATTATCTTTAATAGCACAATGCGTTTCGTGAAAAATATCTTTTAAGAACGGACACAAATGTCATTATACGTAACGATAATTAATACTAACATATAATATAATACGATACTTAATACGTACCTATTTTTAGTAAAAAGTTGAAAATATTTATACATTTTTCGCATCTTGTAATAAAAAGCGTAGAAAATTTTTAAGATGAAAAGATACATAGATATTTTTTAAATTCTTCGTCATTTTATTATAATTTGGAAGGGTTAATTATATGTTTTACCATCTAGTATACTCGATCAACTTTGATCATTTTATTTGATGTAGTTACCCAATTCACCGTTCTGTAAGAGTAGAGTGCGCTAGAAAACCAATGATCTTCCACCGTGTCGGTATTGCAGAACATGGGATTCGAAATGTTTGTAGATATATCGAAAGTTACCATCATTCGACTCGAAACAATCGTTTCTCTCAAAACATTCCTTTAAACATTCGTTACAAACGTAATGTGCCAATGCCTTTTTTAATATCCTGTTACAAAGTGACATCTCGTAACGATGATCAATTGAATTTTGTTACTTTATTCGCGAGAGCGGCGATATCGTTCGAGTTGCGGTTAGAAATGCAGACCGGTTCTGCCATCTAGCGGCGAAATTACTAACAAGTCGCGAGTATCAGCCGTCGAGCAGGGTTGCCAACGAGACGCGCGCATCTACCGCAGATCGTACGCGGAGTCGCGTCGTAAATAAGGAATCGTTGCATCAGTAGTCAGATTTCCAAAGTTTCTTCGCGTATCTCTCCTCTGACCGTGGATATTTCGCCGTACCTCCGACCGAGTCTCTTCTTGTGACTGAACGAAGGGATAAAAGATACGCAAGGACATCGTGAACCCATCGTTTCCCGAACATTTTCACGGTTGTGTGTGTGCGCGGGTTGGCAAGCGTTGCTGCTCGAGTGCAGTAGGGCTGCCATTTTCCGTGTGTTGCGGTGCATGAGCAAGAAAGAGATAGACACCCGTGCACGGAGAAGGACGGTGAAGGTCCCGAACACACGGATTTTCGCGGTGCGAAAGACACAGGAGTTCGTCGTTCGTTAATTTGTCCGAGGGATCGTGAATTGCAACATCGCTGCGGAAACGGAGGAAATAAAGGCGAAGGTGGAGGAACGGATCGCGGGAGCACGCGTTCGAAACTGGCCCGACGATCAAGGTTAGTTCATCTTTTCATTTTCGTATTCTTTCTGGTCGTCCTCGTTAGCACAGAACGAGGCACGTCACTGCCCTCCTCCTCCTCCCTCCCCCTTTATACAGAACGTTATTGCGTCGTTTCGATTGTCATCGTAAAAGAAATATCCCCGGGCGATAACCGCCTGACTGTCTGTCACCTTATCGTATTGCGACCGATCAGCTGACTTTTTTTTTCCTGCGCGTCCGCCGCGTGCATCTCGCGAAACACCGACACGGACGCGTTCGTTGAAGATACGCCATTGCGTAGACGGCAGTTCGCCGTCCGAAAACGATGACGATTCCAACTGTTTAAAAATACCGATCACCCGTAGTTCGTGTATTCAACCCCGTATCGATGCAATCGTTCTGTTAGGTATATCCGACAGCGTTACAATATACGTTTATCGAACTTCACACGTTTATGTCTTCGGTTTTCTGTTTTTTTTTTTTTTTTTTTTTTAATAAATTGCCTTGGCTCTGAAGTTGGTGCACACATATCTGGGGTCACCACGCACCAGTGACAAACGTAGAACCGTGTCACATCGGTACGATCCGATCGATAAAGTTGTTCATGAATTCGCTATCAGAACTCACGATCGAGCAAACGTGCATCCGCTGCTGTCTTGTCCTCGCTATCACGTTTCGTGTGTTCCTCGTTGGAAAAATCCTTTGATGGGTCGGGGATGCTAGAAGTATTTCTAGCCTCGGTATGCGAGCGATTTCGGTTGTTTTTCGGTGTTCAGTTACCCGCTCGTAAAGTTCCCGCTCGTTTTACTCTCGTTCGAAGAAAACGACGTTGACTCTTTTCCTCTTCTTTTTTCTTTTTCTTTTTTTTTTCTTTTTTGTTTTACTGAGCGATCGAGCACGATCGAACGATTTTACAGTCTTTCGCCGTCGCAACTTGTTTAAAAGTTACGTGTATTGAAAAAAAGAGACGTGCTCCGTTGGCGTTAAAATTTCACTGTGACAACAAGGGTCCGTCGACCCTGGAAGCTAGCTGTTCACAATGCAGAAAAGCAATCAAATATCAATTTCACCGTGGGCATCTCTCGTCGAACGGGGGGATATATATCGTTGGCCAGCTATACGGGGCCACGGGGATGAAACGGGACGATCATTTTCCAATTTACACGGAACGGTTTCAATTACGAAAGCGATCTTGAAACATCACGTACGTGTAACAAGGAAAAAGGATAACCGTGCTGTCTCGTACTGTACGCCGCATTATCGTCGATATTGTAACAGCCTTGGCTGTGTTTAAACAATTAACCCGAAATAAACCGAGAAACATTGCTTGCCAGGCTTGTAAATCGGCTTTCGTAAGAACATCGCCGCCGTATCTACCGGTGTCCGATAATAAACAACCGTTATCGCGAACGTTCATTTTCTTCTTTTTCGTTCATCGTAATGTCCCTACAAATATCATGCTCTTCTCTCTCGCTGTTTCACGGCATTGCTTTGCCCGCATATGATTTCTAATCTCTCCCCGTGGCGAAATCGGCGGCTCGCGTGTAACGAGGATCGGTAATCGTATTATTACCTCGTGCATACGTAGTCGATCGCTCGGTTCCCTTATACGACCGATTTCACGTTAATCGGCCGTGTAAGCAGCCGCTTGTCTCGTTCCGATAATCGTTGCACTTCCTGATCCACGACTTCCTGCTGCGAGCTTAGATTTATTGCGCAAGACCGGCTGATCTTTTCTTTCCCTCCTGTTAATGATCGTGCACACGTCGATCAGGGCAACTCGTAACTGTGCATTTAACTTTTTAAACGATCGCACACTCTCGTCGAACAAAATTGCCTCGCTATACTCCTCTTACGTTGTCATTTCGATCTCTGTTATTTGTCTGTATTCCCGTGTATTCGAAATATCGCGATACGATGCTGGCTTTTCATTAATCTACGAACAAACGGCGACGTGTTGGGCCACCTTTGAACCATTCCAATCAGTTTTCGTGATAATGTGGAATTTGCTTTTAGGTATTAAATATGACGATACTATGATACGTGTAACGTAGCGAAAATATCAATATTTTATGAATATGTTACTTGCTCCTTTCTGTTTTTGTAAACTGTATACATTGCGTTATGTTCTGTTTTATTATAGGGTTGTGAATATATGCTCGGGTATATTTCTAGTTTAGCGGCTTTTCCCAATTTTGCCTATATCACTACCATTTTTTAAATAAGAGGTTCGTTTTTACCATTAAAACGAAAACTCAATCGAGGATGGTAGTTCTTACAGGTTTAGATATAAAACAAACGATTATAAATTAACGATAAGCACAGCTGTTTGGTGCGCGCAGCGACTATCGAACGTTTATGTCAAACGCTAGTAACCAAATGGCAAAAATAACCTGAAATTATGTTGTATTTGATTCCATTTCATTTGATAAATTATATATCGAAATATGGGAAAATATTTTTAAAAATGTAATATCTTCGTGACATGAAAGAAATTTTTTAATATAACATTTTCTTTATAAAAGTTTTTCCAGTTCCTGTGATTAATTTCTCATTTTAAAAATGAAATAAAACTTCTAAAAAAAAAAAAAGAGAGAGAAATCTGTAAAATTTTGAAAAGCCGCTTAATTAGAAATTTACCGTGTCTTTTGTGTTACTTTAGTAAATATATATTTCGTTTGGATAGTAAAACATTCGAATATTGGACTATACAGGTGCATACGGGTATTTCTACTGTACTTTCATACGATTACGAAAATTTGATACTTTCGAAAATGAAATGCATCTGATAAAACACGTTAAACGCTTTTCAAAGCGTAACTGTATCTTATTCATCAACGTAAAAAATTCAATGATACAAATTACAAATGTAGAAATTTCTGTACCTATAGTATATATAATATACTATTCAGTATATTACTGATTCAGCATTTCAGCAGTTGGTCATGTTTTTTTTTCCTTCGTTGTTAGTTGGTACACAATCTACAAAAGTTAAATAAATTAATGCAGGATTACACGATACCGTGGCACCGTGTAACAAATGTAGATACATATCCGCTAAACTAACCGGACCCTGTAACAAATAAGGTTTCACAACTACGTATACACGTTTCTTCCAACATTTCGCTCCGCGTATTTAAAAATATAAATTCTCTTGTTTTCATAAACAAGTTGTTCTTCTCGTTGTCGCGTAAGATATCGAAATGCTGTGTTCGACGGTTCGTTTACGAATGTAAAGAGGTTAAAAACAGTGCCGGTAGAAGTTTAAATGTAAACGTATAAACGCCCCGGTGACTCGAGTGCAAAACTGGAGGAGGACGATTCTCTCGTTTTCGAAAACGGCGTGATAGGTGCTCGATCAGGTAGTTGAAGGTAACCGGTGACTCCGGGAACTCCCGCGGGGAAGCACACGCGGTCGTGATAATGCGAAAAGTTATTTTAACGAGATTCGATGGTAACGTGGAACGGAACGTGGCGGTTGCAGTTGCCGGTTACTTTTTCCAATTTAGCCAGGGCAACGGGGAAACTAAATTGTGCTTCCAGCATGTGCTGGAACGGGCCTCTCCGAGGGTGTCTCGCGAGAAACTCCGGCTAATGTCGTTCAGAATGGGTGGTGTAACGTAACTTGGCCTGTGAGAGAAGCAGCCACGGATCCCCGGCCGAAAAGCTAAACAGCTCTTCGCCACGCGTTGTAACTCGCGATTTAAAACTCATAAGCCTTGCCGCGTTCGTTCACGTCGCGTTCACTGAGTCTTTCTCTCTTTCTCTCGCAGACGTTTCACAGCTTCTTTTTCTTTCCGCTGCTGGCTGGCTCTCCGAAAACTTTGAACATGAAAGACGCGCGCTCCTCAAGTATCCTTCGGGGATAACGTTGTTGCTGCTGTAAACAAAGTAGCTTCCGAGTTCCTCGAGCTTCGTTACTTCCAACTCTTCGTGTCCGCGACGACACCGCCGTTGACTCCCACCGTTTTCGACGTTCTTCCAGTCGTTGGAAATTTTATGCTTGTTAGAAGCGAAAGGCGGCGGCGCGCTTCAAATACGTACATTGCGACAGATTTTCGAGTCGGCGAATCAGTATATCGGTGGTGATCCAATAACGAATCCGCGAAACGGATTTTCTAGCTAAATATACATGATACTTGGTAATTACTTCTTTGTTTTAATGAATAATATTCGATTTTATGTTTAGTGGTAATTTTTATTATTAGTAGTACTTCATATATATTATCAGTTCGTAGGAAATCGAACGATAATTTTATTTTTTTAACACAATGATTCGTAAATTCCTTTTTCTTTTTTATCCTTGCATTATTAATATAATATGCAAATAACTTTCGGAGAATACGATGGAAATATAAAATATAATTTTCGTGAAACCAAACTACATTGCATTGTCGCCTATCATTGCATACAGTTGAAAGCAAAATTGTGAATTTTATTTATTATTCATAATTTTACATTGCATTATTAATTTTCGTCTAGTGAAAATTCCAATCCGCAAAAAAAAACAATATATATATATATATATATATATATATACACACACACACGAGTTGAAAACGGAATTAAAGTTGTTAAAGAAAACAGAGAAGTTTGGAACCCACCAACGTAGAACGTTACAAAGATTAATCTATCAGGTTTCAGAGTAAAATTCTCTAAAATTCTTTAAAAGTATTTCTACTTCTTCGGCTGCTGCATTCTCTGATTAATTCATCGTTCGGTCGTCACTTCGAAATCTAGTCTGACAGTGGGGTGGTTCCATCAGCCACCATCCACACCAGCCGCCTATCATCTGTTCCGTGACTGTCGGAGAGAGGACGCGTGTAAACGCCACATGTGCCTCTGTATCTTCGTACACACGTACTGTGGCGGTTCGATGTGAAAGCAATCGGGTCAACGGCATCTGTGTCGCGGAGAGACGATAAGAATCGAACGTGAACTTCCTGGGGAACTTCGTCACTTGTCGTAGACGCGTATCGTCGTCCCTGAAATTCAAAAGTTGGAAGAGCTGCCCTCCCACCCCCGTCAGTTCGGGAATTCGTGTGCGCGCTTCGAGTTTCCCCGCCGTGGTGTCTGTCGTCAAACTGCGTCAAACTTTTCGCGGAGAGATCGAAACCTTGGCGCGTTTCGCGCCCAGAAATTACGAGAGGTTCCTCTCGGTGGTGGTTCTCCTCCGTTGTTGCTCGAGTTTCGGATAAGACGCGCGAGAAGCAGCATGAAAGAGAAAAAGAGAAAGAAAGAATCGATAGAAATTCGCGAGATGTAGCTTCGTCAGATAGAATCGGGATATAGATTTCGTTGGCGCTGTGTGTATATGCTCTTCGTTACCCACGACTCGCTGCTGATTGCGAAGGATTTCTCACGTGTCGTTACGCCGATAAATATGATAAATCTTTGCTCGTGCATTAGCCTGTCTACTTTCGTTGGGAGAAGAGTGTTCTCGCGATCTCGTTCGTTTTTTTATTTAAAAGTTTAAAAAAAGGTTTTTAAAAAATTATTTAAAAGAAGGGATACGTCTCCATTCAACCGACGATATTTTTCTATTAGTAGTAGAATTGATCTTATTTAGAGCATAGTTATTTTCTATGCGATGTTATAATATTTAAAAATTTATTGTAGATAGTTTTCTTTTAAAATTTCGGTTTCTCGTTTTTGTTTTTCGGAGCGAAGAATTTCACAAAATGTAAGTACTTTTTGTGCACCAATCGCATACCAATGTTGGACTTTTAGTTTAGTGTCAGTTGATTTTGTCTTAACTTTGAAGACCTCGAAAAAACAATTTATTACGCGGATATTGTTGCTGGAAATAGAAAAATTACTCCTTTCAAAGGTACCAGGAGCCATTATTCGGAGTTGTTTTTAGCCAGGTTTTAAATGATTGAATGAATTTAATTATCTCTTTCACTTTTCTAAACGAAATCATGTTTTTTTTTTTTTTTGTCAGAAATGCAAGAATTCAATTGTACAGTGACGATATTATTCGGGTAGCTACAAGTTAATAATATTCGCCAGAATGATAAAAATTCCAATTCTTATCAGAAGTACCTACGATGCTGATTCTCGCGGAACAGCTGCTTCGATTATCGATCAAATTTGCGGCTTCAATGAAGAGGATACCAATCACTTTAAACGTTTCGTGCTAGTGAAATCTATCAGTTTTCAACTGTTGTGTGTGAAAAGTGTCGTTGAGAGCATTGATCCGTATCGAACGCGTATCAAGATATCATAATTCAAAGATATCGTAAGATATCAATGATATCATTATTCAACGCAAGTGCCACTTTGTCAAACGCACGTAACGCGAGTACTTTGTTATCACTGTTGGAACTATTTTCATATTTTCTCGTGCAATAACTCGATAATCATAGACACAGTTTATCAGATCAGATCGGGATTATTTATTTATCATGATTGAAGGACTTTATTTTATTTACCTTTATAATGTTTTATGGTACGGTTAACTTTATGGAGATGTTTTGCTATTTCAATTAAAATTTCAGGGATTTTGAGTTGGAATTTGTAAATATAAAATGTTTTAAAAAATTCAACTATACCGAAATAAAAAATAGAAAAGAAAAGGAGACGAAAAAGAAACTCCAAGTAAAATTGAAATGTCTCGAAATTTATTTTGAAATGAAATATCTAAAATATTTGGTTGCTCGATACTCTTTCCTGGGATTAAAATAAGAGCAGGAACAGATTAAATTGTATTTAATTCTTCTTTTTCGTTGTTAATAAGAAAATTATAAATATTTTAGATTCGTTAGTGTTATTTAACCAGTGAAATTAAATAGCTGTCACAACGTTGTAATTTAATTCAATTTTGGAGCGGATACATTTATCTTCCGTTTAACGAGTATAGACGTAATTTATTAACTTCAGCTATACAGTTAACAGGTTAAAAAAATGATTACATTCGACAAATGAGGTGTAACTAAATTCTGTTTGAATACAAGCATGTTACAGCCAAATAATTATGTAAAATCGAAATATTTATAGCATAATTAATAATCCGAATCGTGCCAATGAATCCTCTGTACCAGCAGATCGGGGAAATTCCGAGTACAAAGGATTAATCTTCGGTCGACTGATGCTCCATTGACTAACGCGGTTGGCCTGTTCGAACCCATTCACTTTTTCATTGCGAACGCGAGAATACATCCTGTCGGAACATTTAGTTTTTTTCTTCTTTTTTATCAAATATTACGTTGCAATATAAAACACGTGATAAAACCACATTTTAAAGCATTCATTTAGTTTGAAATTTTTTCCCCCGGGGGGATGTTCGTTTTATTTAAATCATTTTTCAAACATTCAGAGTGGTAGCAACAAAGTGTTAAACAAAAGGTTGCGAAGGATGCGATACTACAAAAAAATGGTGGTGTATATTTGTAAAAATCACACGGTGCCACGGTCGCGTGTCTACCGTAAACTCTATTTTCTATGTGCCGGCCGGCTCTGAGAGTAGAAGCGACAGCAGAGAACGAGTAGCACTTTGTACAAAGGCCGTGCCACTGAAAATGGCGTCTCCTTCTTCGGGCAAATGCATTTCTCGTTGAGTGGAAGCGACGCTCTCGCGCGGCCCCCAACGAGCGTCAAACCAGGTGTGTAGGCGATGGTGCACCACGCCGAGTGTACTTGCACGGATTGGTCCACGACGTGAAAGCGACGCGTGTCTGTCCGGCCGAGCGCGAACGACGCGCGAGTTTAAATGCGTTTTCGCATGGCGTTGTAATTTCGTCGGAGTTGTTTCACCGACCGTCCGATTGATCGGGGAACGTCGACGAGAGGCCGCCTCGTTTCCACGCTTATTGAATATCGTCTCTCGTATCGCGTTTGATGTGTACCTACCCACGTCACACCACGTAGTTTTCCATCCACGCCGCGTTTCTTCTACCTTTCGAAATCTCGATTTTTCGTTCTGTCTCTCCGGAGCGCAGGGCTCGCGGAGAGTAAATATTCCCATGACGTGTTGAGTTATTCGCGACGAAAGACTTGTTTGTTCGTTATTTCGGGCTCGGTTATTTCTTTTTCTCCCGGAATCTTGGCTTCCTGTTTCGACTCTCTCGCAGGTTTCGCGAGGTGGTGTTCATCAAGTATATTTCTTGTGAACAAGTATACTTGAGTGTGTTTATTTAGTACGAATAAACATCTATCGCGAATCTCACGTACTATGAATTATTTGCTTGTTTGTTTAAAAATCAAAGTAACACCGGTGAAAGTTCTTTTTTGCAACTAACTTTTTTTTAAAAACTAATGAATTTTTGAAAAATATTGAATTGAGCAACACCTATATCATCTTATTCAAAATAACTATTGATTAAAACAATTTGTCAACTAGTAGTAGAATTTCAAATAAAAACGTGACCACCTTTTCGCCAAGCTAATTCGTTACCTGTTTTGAAGACCTCTTGCCAAGAACGAGAGAACAAAAGTAAAAAATTAAAAAAGAACGTAAATAACGGGATAATAAAGAATAGTGAAAAATTCCGAAGTCATTGTTAAGTGTGACTGTATTATTGATTTGCTCGCTTTCTATATATGTGTTACAATGCCTTCTCGGAATCTCGAATGCAATGAAATGTCAAATAAGATATCGCAAGAGAGACTCCAAAATTGTAGAGTTTCCGTAGTAGAATTTTCAGAGCTTGTAGAATTGTCTTCTGTTCCCTAATTTTCGCCTGATATTCTACGGGTCACCGCGGTGGAACGGTGATTTCAAACTGTTCGTGATCCTCCGATTGGCCGGATTGCTTTTACAAGTGAAAATTCACGAGATTTCGCGCTCGTCGCCGATGCTTTAACCCAATTGCCTTGACCAATATACGTGTGTGTGATATTACGCAAGTGCAGAGAAGCGGCAATGGTGGTACCAGCGAACGCAGAAGTAAGTCGTGTCCGTGTGACACAATCGGGAGAAAACAAGGGTGAAAAGATTTCCATAACCGTCGTTAGCAACTAGCGCAAATTTCGATAATTTGTTCGATAAAATTTTCACATACGTCGAATTTTAACGTCAATACGTTGAAAGCAGCGTGAATACGCGAGTCGAATATTTAATTTTTATAAGGTATAATGTTACAATAAAAGTGCGACGAAAGCGCATTTTTCGTTTCGTAGCATCACGTTTCTCTACCTGAAATATCGAAATTCAGTAACTGGCAACATTTTGCTAAGACGAGGATAAAAATTATAAAATCTGGTCTTTGAAATGTCAGACTTAGTTTTCAAATAGGAATAATAAATTGGTTGAAACGATCCATTATTTCAAATTGTTACTTTCTATATTTTATTCCAAATAAAATTTGCTTGCTCCAGTTGTTCTAAAATATTTATGAGATTAAAAATATCGATTATCGTGGCAGTCAACATGTTAATATTAACAATGTGTCAGCTCATTATCTATCACCACTCTCGACATGACAAATTTCACTCTCATTGTCTCAACGTTAATTATTTTTTCTCATTAGTGCAAAAATAACGCAGCCTGACAAGTATTAGAAAGTGTGTAAAAGGCAGCGAAATTTTTGCAACGTTTCTGTCACGTATAACCGATCAAGGTTGGAACTTAAGGTTGAAAGTTGAGCAACTCATCGAATAAACATTTCACTCCAACTTTCTTGGTGCTATTTAATCCTGGAACGACATTGCTCTATTTTTGAACGCACGGTACTGTGAAGTCGCAGGCCAAAATAAAATCTACATATTTGAAACATCATTGAATATTTTCGCAAGATTCCTTTTCTGTTCTCCTCTTGAGGGAAGATGTTTGCAACGTTAGTATTTAAAGAAAGGAAATGAAAAGTTAGAAATTTATTTTCGAATCGTGTGCAGAAACTTTTTCCATGCCATTCCTTCATCGTATATTCCTGGCTACTCCAATTGCAGTATAAAACTCTGTACGAATCTACCGATGGACAAATAGTTTATATAATTGGAATTCGTATAATAGGAGTCCATTGATTCTCCTCTCTGCCAGTGATTTTTTCGTTCATTTAATAGGAATTCAGTTTCAATCAACAAGAATTCATTTAATCGGGCACTGACTATATATATGGTTTCCAGTGGATAGAAAATATAACTTGTTTTGTTTTTAAAGCAACTGTAGTAATTTTCCAAAAATAATTCTGAATACCTTAGCAATACCAGGACTTCTAAAAATGGGGGAAAAGATTTTTCTCTTTCTGTTATTTTATAAACTTTTAAGTTAGCTAAACTACTTGTGCGTCTAACTAAAATATAATAACGCCCATTCGTTACAGCATACTCTGTAATTAAGCAACGTAATTAAAATGAGAGAATTGACAATAGTGTCATTCTAGGATAAATTAAACATTTAACTGGTGCAACAAATGTTCTTGAATGAAGTGTCCTGGTATTGCAAAATTATTGCAAGGACAATGCACGTAATAATGGTTGGATTTACGAGCCGCGGTTAGCTCAGTGTGACGCGTTTGTCTCTCATTTCAATCCTCTGAATAATATTATGAAATCACTGATACATACGAATATAAACGCACAATTACGCGTATTAAATATTATAGGGAAATTTCTTTGGTGACCCTCCTACATCCAGGTAAAAAAAAAAAAATATATATATGTATAGGAGGAAAAAAAAGTTTCATTTAATGCGATTATCGGCTAGACGTTACCCGTGCGTTTTTATTAGTCGTTTCGCTTTTCGCGTTATACCGTTCCGCTGAAAACGTCGCTGCGATTTAGTTGTACACGCGCATAAATGGCAACGCTCCCTGCACCGGCTTGCTTTACGGCGGCGTAATTTTTTAATTCCATCTCGGCTTCGCTGCTAGGAATAGAAACGCGCGATTGAAGAGGCACCACGGACGTCGTTACAGAACGACGCGCGTTCGCGAGCTTAACGAGCGCAATAACGCGCCGCCGGCGCCGGGACTTTTCCCGCGCCTATCGCCTCTCTGCTCTTCTTTTCTCCGACGGCCGAGATAGGAAAATTCCGGATAGCGAGCAAAAATGGATAAAGGAACGCCATTAGACACGTGTTCTCGCGTGTAGTGATAGAAACGCGTGGGATTCTTCGATACGTTCGTATTATAGCTCGCGGCTTCTTGCTCAGTCTGCCGGTTCCTCCACCGAAAATTAGTTTCTACGATCGTCCACATGAAAATTATCTCCCAACTGCACGAATTATTACTATCTCTCTTTAATTTTAGTAGCTACAGTAAAGAAAACAATTTATATGTAAACGTACACCTAATGCGAGCGTGTGGCCGCGATATTCTCAACGCAGTGGAGGGGATAGCGCTAACAGTCAAGAGAGTGGGGGCAAGGGCCGCCAGTTAGCCATTAGAGAATGGCTAATTCAATTTCGCAGGTTAGTGAAACGTCGAGTTGTCGACGAAAAATGATTCGAACGTTTACGGTGCTTTGTGAAATACTCACAGTCGACAAGATTACCGGTTTTATTAATGAAATCTCGAAATACCAACGATGGCGGGGCGACGTCCTGTAATCTTCGTTAGCCGAGTTGAACGTCGCGCGACGAAATATCGCTTGTTACCTTGTTACCTCGAATTTCTGGTTACTTTTCGTGGATCGCGAACGGCGATCTAAAGTGATTTAAATAGCAGAAGTACTTGGATCTAACAGAATCTATCGTGACAAACGCAACGAATTTCATGAACTCGATGTAAATGAACGCCCCACGATTGAAACAACAAACATATACACCACACGGTTGAAAACTAAACTAAAGCCTGGTAATTAGGCCACCGGGATTGTATTCCGTGAAATCGAGTTCAAACTTATTTTTCTTTCTTTCCGACACGTGTAAGTCTCAATGAAAACATCGTGGGCGAACGAACGTGTCCAATATCCAACCGTGAAATCCGCCGACATCGCAGTTCACAGCGGCGAGCTGAGACACGGACGTACGAAGACGCCGGAGATCCATTAGCGTTCCATTTGGAGCACGGTGTCTCGTATGAAATCATAAGAAACCATATGCCGCGCGTTTATTTATTTAACACTTTCCCGGCCGGGTGTTTGAAACGACAGTCGCCTGTAAGAAATGTGTATTATTTGTTGGAACTCATCATTGCGGAAGTTTTATAAACAATATAATTTTATTATTTTAACCCGCAAATATGACAAACGCTTGTAAGATACTTCTGTTAAAATTAATATTAATCAGACAGAAGCACAATTGTATTATTCTACTTACTTTAATAATCATTTAAATTATAATGACTTAGCACGTAGAATATTTTGATACAGTTCTACTTTTAATAGACAGTCATTTATTTATTTATTTATATCGAGATTTTTGAAACGACGGTCGTCTGTAAAAAAATGTGCATTATTTATTAAAAACTGTCATTACAAAATTTTCATAAACAATTTTATTATTTTAACGCTATAACAGTCGGACACGTCAGTACGACTGATTTCATATTTTCGTCTTTTACAAGCGCTCGAAAGAGAGACTCCTGTCGAAATTAATACTAATTGGACAGAAACACAATTATACGAATCTGTTTATTTCAATTATCGTTCAAATTATAATGACTTACATGTTACATTTCGATACGATTGTTCTATTGTTAGTAGATACTGCATAATATACATATAGTTTTAGCCAAGTATATATATATGTGCGTGTGTGACGCTTATCGTAAAAACGTTGCACTATATCGAGTAGTGGCGCGCGCGCGCGCGTGTGTCGAAATGTCACGCGTTTACGTATCGCCATATTGGCCATATTGGCCCGCATTGCTTTCGATCAGGCGTGTAGAGCAGAGAACGATAGAAGAGGAAACGCGGGGTTTTATCGAGGGCGAGAGGGAGCAACGTTGGGAAAGAAACTTGTCAGCATCAATGTCTCGACGGCACAATGTTATCGACCGCGGGAGTGGCCGATTCCGATCCGACGCATTCTTTTTTACGACGGCTATTGTTGCCACCGTGCTTTATCGAATGTTGTTCGGCCAGATAGGTGCCACCGTTGTTAGCCTGGCCTGGACTCTCAGCCGCCGGACAATTTGAGCCCGGGAATTCGAACTTGAAAAATGAGAGAGGGAATCCTTTGTCCCCTTTTTCGCCCCCTGAAATTGGAAATCTTCGCCCGAGAGGATCGTCGAAGAGACACGATGCTCTCTTTCGTCTCGTCCTCGCGATTCTTTATTAGTTTCCGACTCGTTGAGAAAAATCTCGTTTCGCTCATTAACGGAGATCGGAGCTAAGCGTCGCGATTTTTCTTAGAATTTCTGCTTGGCAAAGCTGAAGATTCTTAATTAGAACACGCGATCGAGATCATTCGTGCTTTCTACCTTGAGTAATTTTAGATGAAGTATTTACGCGATTGAAAATTCTTACGCGTCATCCTCACGTGGAAGCGAATTGGTAGAGAGTTTATTGAAATAATAGATCGTTGATGTTCTTCTTCTTTTTTTTTTTTTTTTTTTTNTTTGTAAATGGCACGACGAACTTGCCTTTTCATCGGTTCGAAATCTGCTGACGCAACGTCGAAGCAGATACCAGTTCTTTGATGCACGAAGCCTGTGTTATATCGGTCCTTGTATCTTCGCATGCACGTAATTCCAGCCGGTATCGATTTAAGATTCTCGTCTGTTCCCAGACGAATTAATTCCACGAAAGGCACACGTGTTCTTGTAATTATGCAGCCTTTGAAACCGAAAGCGGCGAGTCGCCGGTCTCTCTGAATTTTATGCCGCGGAATCATCCAGTTTTTGAAGTAGAAAATTTTAACGTCGAGGGTATTGCGCGAGATGCGTTGATTAATTCAAACGTATACTTGTTAATATTAAAAATCGTGACAAAAAAATGAACAAGTTTAAAAGAATTTTAGTCGGAAAGACGTTGAAGAAGCACCGTAAATAATAAATAACTTTAAGATTAGTTTACACGTTCGAGTAGCATTGAAATTACAAAATAACAAGAAAGATAAAACGGACATTCCGAATTAACGACCGAGTATGAAATTCATATATCTGAGAAGTCGAAACGCGGAGAATAGGGAAGTTTATGATGCAATGAATATCGAAAGCTCCTGTTTATATATTTTACGAAAAATTGTTGATCTCGTTATTACACGTACAAAACTTTTAGAAAAAATTGGGCTGACCAATCGTCAAAATGACACAGGATTACATTTCCATTCTCAACTTGTCTACTCACTGTGCTATCATACTATTGAACAAGTCATTAAAAGAACACTGTAAAACAGAAACAAGAAACGAAGTATACCTAATAGAAATAAAAGTCGTTTCTCTTTTCAAATTAAATTTACCCAATTTTACATCATTGGGTTGCTATCTTCAAATCAGTTTTATTAGCAGAGGAAATGCAACGAGGTTCGCGAAGCCGTACAATCGATCCTCAAGAAGCTGAAACTTGGAACGAAAGACGTGCTAATAACAGAAATTGATCGATACGTATAAAATCTATTCGCCTTGACCAAATTTCGTCGTACTGCGGAAACACGCACGCTGTAAATCAGCTTCGACGCAATTCAGCGATTTTATGCAGAGCTTTTTTACATTTACGATCGTTGCACAACGATCTGCCATTGTCTCTCGCCGTGTCCTCGTGTTAATTTCGCGAGCAATAATTTCATTTTCTAGTTTGTCGCTTTACCGCGTCAGAGCGTGGCGAATGGTAAATAAGAAGGTTTTCCTATTGAAGCTACGAGAGATACGTCTCGTTGTCAGTAATAATGAAAAGCAAAGAGAGGGGAAGGAGACTCGATAGGAGAGCACGCTGGATCGTCGATAACACGCCGGGTCTCAGATGGCTGTTAGAGACCCCCCGGTGGCTTGAAGGAGGAAAAGAAAGAAAAGAGAAGAAAAAATTTTATTAAGAGTCACTTGTTTGTCATGTGCACGCGTGTCTGAATAGCCGCTGCGTTTCGCCGTACAAGCTCGAGAAAGAGACACTTCACGGTTCGTTTACCTTAGCCACGAAGCGTCTCCTGAAATGCTCTTCGGGTCTACGAAGCTTCGAAACCTCTTTTTCCGTTCGATAAATCGATCTTTTGCTTGGTTGTCGGATATAATCCACGGGCTTGAAAACAGCGGGAAAGGTTAGCCAATCGAAATTAATCAACGATCCGTCACGGAGAGGAAAAATTTTTGGAGAGAACTATGATGTTGTTCCTCGATCGCGAAGCGTGAACCCGTTGCAATTAGATCCCGGCCGGAGTGTTTGCTCGTTAAATCGACGAAATGAAAGCAAATTGCGCGTCGCCGCGTCAAGTTTGCCGGATGATGAAACGGCGTCGATCCGATCCGATCCGATCCGATCCGATCCCGAGCGATCGATTCGTCATTAGTGGACCGATTCGTCCTCGGCGCGTACTTAATTACGATAAACGTTCGTCGATGTTCCGCGTTCGGGTTCAGCGCATGGCTACCGAGAAAACTCTGTGCAAACTTAAACCGGTTTTAAAAGTATCAGCGCGTTGACGCGAAACAGGTTGCCGCCGCCGGTAACGGTAAAATTTGTAACAACGTATCGTCGAAAACGGAGCTTGTTCTCTCCGCGACTGGCTCTGCGATAAGCGTGTAACAGAGAGAGTAGTCCCGGGCACTCGCTTTCCATCAATACGCGAGCTGTTGCTCGTTTGTTTTACGCGTCATCGACAAATGTTCGGTAAATCAGACACAGAAAACTCGTACGTCGACCGAGGAATCCGATTTCGATTGCAGCTGTCGCGAATATATCTTGCTCTGCTTTTTTTTTTTTTTCGTAAATTTGTTACTCTCTTTTTTTTTTTATGAGTCAGCTGCCAATTCCGGGATAGTAAAAAAAGAAAAGAGAAGAAAAAGAGGGAAAATATAAAGATCGAAGGCGTTCGTCGATATCGATACCATAAACACGGTTGCGATCTCGTGATCGTAAAGCCGGCCACGCGCTAGCTCGTAATAACCGCGTAACTAGTCATCTCGGTGTGAATGCGACATTAATTTTCATTGCCCTGAGACCTTGGCCGTTCCGTCGTCGTTTGCGTTTCGTCGTCGAGCCATTACCAACAATGCTCCCCCACCGGTAACTTTTTATCGCGTTTCCACCGAGGAAAATTGGCCTCGTTAGGTCAGCGTGCTCGGAAATCGCGGGGAAAATTATTGGATTCTCCCGGCCGAGAACGCAGTGTTAACTTAACGAAACGCGCGCGTGCGTATGTGTGTGTGTGTGTGTGTGAGCGGGCGCGCGTAGGGGAACGTAGAAACGCGAAACCCAGGAATATTTGCGGAATATTCTCATTATACTCGCGGATATTCATGCGGCGCGGCGACTGAAAAATTATCGCGGTTGATCTCGTTTCACCGACGAGATAGAAATTAATGGGCAACCGTGCCCTAACCGTTAGATGTCGGTTAGTAGCCCCGTTAAAATACCCTTAAATTCGACGCTTGTGGAACCGAACAGCGCTTCATCTTTCAACGGACAGTTTAATACGAGCGCCGGATATATACGGTATCTACCGATGATATATTTTGGAGTAATCACATGTTAGAAATACACATTGGACACACATAACACGCTATAGCCATCGAGACGAGCTTTTTCTATTTTTTTTCTATTCGACAGTGGAATATTTATACGACCCCACTTTTTTTTTTTTTTAATAAAACATTCATTTATGAAGAAAAAATTAATTTCATTAATTTTAAATCTAATTTAAAATTGCAGATTTATTTTAGCGGAAGTAATTTTTGTCCCACCCTATATAGACTCGATACCACTTATGACCATGTCACTTTCATCAATTAATACGAATTCTTTATGGACGACTATAGTCGTCGTTAGCATCGAAAGTGTTAATGAACTCGACTTGAAGTCGAGCCTTTTTCTCTCTCTCTCTCTCTCTTTGCACAGGTGTGCCACGGGATTTTCAAGTAGCTCGCCTCTTTTAGTAACACGTGCTCGCGAGGAAGAAGAGAGAAACCGTTTTGCCGCTCGCTAGACGCACATCGTAGTAAAAAAAAAAAAAACGGTGACGAAACGTCCTATCGGGACGTGACTGGAAGCTACAAAAATTCTTCTTTACGTGGATGTATCGCATTTATGATGTCGGGAACGCGCGTGACCACGACACATCGCGCCGCGTTTTAAAGCCTCGGGATGAAACGCGTTTCGTAACGCCTCTCTTTGACATTTGACGTATCCAGTATAAATAACGTTCGCCGCGTCCAGTGCAAATAATCATTTAATAAATGCCATATGCGTGTCTACACGCACCTGCGGCTTCGAAACTTGGCATTTGTTCTGCGACGAAGGGTGAGAGGGAAGGGTTTCCACCCGGGCTGTCGACAGTTGTGCAAAAACATTTGTTGCTTGCCGCGATCGGTCGGAGAATCGGAGATTGTATTCTTGACGCAAATGTCATCGCCGTTCCGTATTTAATTCTTCCGATATCGGTGAACATTGGACAATATAGTGCAATGTAATGATTCATTGCTGCGTTGGAATACGACAGTTTAAGATTTTACATCGGTTGACTATGAAATTTTTTTTTTTTATTTAATCTCGGTCGTGCGAGAGAATGTAAAACAGAATTAAATACTCGAAAATTTTTTATCATGGTGTAACGTTTGTGTTACACGAATTGAAATCATTGTCTAGTATTTAGGATCTTTCTTACGAATCGCAGTTGTTCTTTCTTTTCTTTTGAGTTTCACTAAATTTTGATTTTTCACTTTTACGATTCGAAAACACCTTATCGTTTATTAAAACACCTTATCGTTTAGTTTTATTACTTCTGTACATTCAAAGTAATCTGAATAACACTTGTACGATATCGTGAATATTTATTAAAATGTATATTTATATTAAATTAGTTAATATAACACAATTATATTGCATAATGCAAAAATTATTATATAATTTCATGTAAGCTTTCCACTTGCGAAAAAATTACTAGAAATTTTTTTTCTATTTTCACAACGAAGCATGCATGAAAATGTATCAATAGAAGTTCTTCTAGATGAAATGAAAAAAATCATAATATCGAAATTACTATAGTTACCTACGATCCAACAATACTGTCTCCCGCTAGGGGCGATCATTGAAACACACGTGATATGAAAAATACGCATCGATTTTCTGCATTTTAGGTTCGTAGCATTTCAGTCGTTTTAAATGATCGATGGTCGAAGTTTCCGTTGAATTTCAATGAGTACTCGGAAAGATTGTTTCGCGTATCGATAAATCCACGCCGCGCATGTATAATCCGGAGAGCAGTAAGAAATATACTCCTCTTTTTAGTCCAACGGTGTTACGTGCATCTCGTTGCACGGTTTGCAAAGGGGAAAAAAAAAAAAAAAAAAAAAAAAAGAAAGAAAACTGGCACACGGTTGGTCCGATTAAATTAATCGAATTCGTCGCTGGTGGCTTCAGGTGTGACTGCACGGGGCTTCGAAACTGGTTAGCCTCTGACTTAACGGTGCACGCAAGGGCCAAGAACCTTTGGAATCGTTGTGGAATATATATTGGCCGCCCGAGGTTACTTGTTCCTCGGCAATATCCCCTTGGCTGATTGTTCCGAGCGTGGTTCCGACCTTCGTCAAAATCGACTGCGAAGCAAGCGCTCTGCCAACGCTTTCCTTCCGCGCTCTTCCGTCGTTTCGAGCACGTTTCACGAAACGGACAGTTCTCGCTGACTGCGAAATCCGTTGGTTTTTCGCGCGAGTGAATTAACCTGCATCGAACAGTTACAAATTTCTAACTAACATTATTCGTTATGATCTCGCGTCGTGTCTTTTTCATTCGTACTAGAATCACCGAAGTGGTCAATTTTGTTGATAATTTTTGTTAGATGTCTTATAGACGTAAAAACAGTGTATTTTTTAAAGATTTAAGATAAAAGTTTGCTTATAACAAAAGTGTCCATTGTGTTATAAAGTTTCTCTATTTTTTTTTTTTTTTTTTTTTGGACTTCGTCTTTGAACTGCTGTCTCTGTCTAGTTCTAGTGTTAAGATTAACCCTTTCGCTTTGGCGCGATCGTAACAAAATGTATGATTGGCTGCGAACGGAGCGTGTCGTTGGCAGATCGATATTAACGTATGCATGAAGTTTATGTGACAGATAATTGCATTTTTTGTTCTGTAAACTTGGCAACGAAATTTGTTTTATATCTGTGGTTATGTTTTATAATCAACTTCTTTAATAGTTTATACACGCATACGAGGTGAGCATATATTTTACGAGTCACGGAAGTATGCGAACACATAGATATAGGAATTTTCTATGAGTATGTGTTATGTACGTTGTGTGAAATATTTTAAAATTTTATTGCTATAAAACTCAACTGTCAGGATTATATTGTTTGAAACAAATCTGAAAATGTACGTAGAAATAATTTAATACAAATAGTTACAATCTAACATATCAATATTCCTCGATATTTAATAAGAGTATCTTTAATATTTATTTTATACCTCAAATTTGCGATGTATACTGATTTTTAATTAAATATACGTTTGCATTGAATATCTTGTAATTTCTGTACACATACATTATCAGATTGGTTTCTATTTATTACCATATAATCGTAATATTTCTCATTACGGTATTAATGAAATTTCAAAATTTTTTGTATAACATGTTTCATGTAACAAAGAATTTGCTGGATATTTTCGTGAACTACTGTATATGTACAGTGGCTCACGAAATACTATACACATTTGTTAGAAGAACTTTCGTACGTTACTTCTATTATAATATTTTAACATTTCATTAATATTCTAATGAAACATAATCAAAATTGTGTCGTTAAAATTTGAAACCAATTTAAACATGTGTATACTAGCTACAGGATTTATCGCAGTGTTTAGAAAAAAATCCGATGCATGCATAGTGTGCGTAGTAAACATAGAGAGGATCTCGGTGAACACTGCGGCTGTGTAAATCTCTCGAAATTACACTTGCGTTAAATATCTCGTAATCTTTAGATTTGTTTGAAATTTGACCAACATCATTCCAATAGGCCGCGTCACAGTTTCATACGACACACATAAACATATTCATAAAATTCCCGCAAGCATTCGAATATTTTCACGAGCAACCGTACGCATATAAACGTTATCTTCGCACGCGTGTGTTCATTTTTCAAGCCACGTGTGTTCTTTGCGAGCACGTTGTACTCGGATCGAAAATGATGGCATTAATAATTTTTTTCTCCGCGAGTTGACAATGCAAAGCTTAGTGTCCGTCTATCCGTCGGAATTTCATCTGTCGTTGTTTCGATCGCTGACCGAGGAAACGTACGTTTCGCTTCGAGTTTTGTTTTATCGAATTTATCGGCTGTTTGCTCGTGGGGCAAAGACGCGTGCCGGGCGAGTTTATCTAGATAAGCAAGCCGGCCGAACCGAAATGACCCAATAACATTAGCGACTTTCATATTTCTGGCGCGCGCGGTTCGCGAATCGATTTCGACATACTACGGGCCGCCGGTCGTGTTCAAGAAACTGCTCGAAAATGCAAGCATGACTGGCTTTTCTACCTTTATTCCCGAAATAGCTACCGTCGATAAAGAGAGAGAGAGAGAGGCGTGTGCCTTGGTTCGAAGAGGTGAGAAAAGAGAGTATGTGTGCGTGCGTGCGTGTATGTTGAAGGCGGTAGGCGCACGCGGGGATATTGAATTTGTATCGACAAACACCCGTCGTCAATCGATCGATCCCAAGAGGCAAGTTTCCGCTCAACGTCTTGGAAACCCGGGAAAAAGGGAGGGGAAAAAATGTTGTTTTCGTCCTACGTTTTCCGTCGATAACGCTATTAAGGAGGTATTCTGGTAATCTGAAAAAATCGACTTCTTTGGAATTTTTTTTCTAAGGAAACCATGATACATTTTGGTATGCAGTTTTCGCACACAGATTTATTTATACTTAGAGTATTTACAATTTCTTTTTTTTTTTAACGAATTTAATGAAAATTGTGGAAATTATATAGCCTTAGGTTCGAATGGCTGACGTGATTCCGGTCCACCTGGTTATTTGAAACTAAAACACCAAAATGCATCTTAATTAATATCGCATGAACTACGGAAACAACGAAATTTCGAAAATTAAAAAAGTGGCAGCATTTTGAAGTTTAAATATCGATTTTCCTTGTGCTTTTCGTTTTTTGGGTGGTAAAAAAAAAAAAAAAGAAAAAAGTAGAAAAAACATCAGATTTGGAAATCGTGGTTCATGCGATAAAGATATATCCGGTGAAGATCTCTAAATTTCAAGTCGCTCGGTCAACTAAAATGTGAGATATCCCGTCAGCCAATTGAGCAGTACAAAAAATAAAATATTATAAAATAATAATAATATAAATATAAATAATAATATTATAAAATAAAATATTTTTTGAGAAAAATACATTTGAAGTTTTTGTTATTCGGTCTACAAAAATATTCAAACTTACGTTGCGAGCAGTACACCGTTTTCTTTAAACATCTGTAACTTTGCTAATTTTACAAATTCAAACAAATCCTTTTAGATAGACATTTTCGAAAGCATATACTTTGGGAAAATGTAAAAGAAAAAATTGATTTTTTTTTTAAACCCCATTACCAGAATACTCCCTTAAGGGAGACTCCGATACTCACGGCAAATCGATTTCGCGCTTTTGGCACGGCTTCCCGTGAAAAGGGCAAATATTTCGCGACAAAGCAAAATCGCGACTAAACGCTCCTTTTTCCCCGTATGTTTCTAAATGCATTTTTTCTTTCGTAAGTGCATCAGAGCATGAGTGTTACACGTACCGAGATCATTTTTGCGAGAGCAGCCAGATTTTTTTCGGCTCGCGATTGACAGGTAGGGAAAAATCAGGTAGAGAAATCTTTGCATGGATGAGCGAGGACGGGTTGGATGTAACAAGCCCGCGAGGAGGAAGTTTCCACAGAGCGGATGGTAGAGGCGCCTCAGGCGGCGCCTGCCCGCGAGTCAATCGTGCTCCGAGTGTAGCTTCGGCTACCACCGAATTCAGTTCACGGTGTTGCAACTGCTGCTTCGTGTCTCGCATCATCGCCTTGCTTCGTGGTCAAGGTGGACCCGTCGTCACGTGGTCCTCCGCCAACTTACGAAAGTGTAACGGACGAAACAGAAGAAGAGAGAGGGAGAGAGAGAGAGAGAGAGAGAGAGAGAACTAGGTTGTTGTTGTTGTTTCGTTGTTCGTCCACGCGACGACGAAGGAAAGGAAGAGTATCAAAACTCATACGTGTGCGGTACGTGCGTGTTCGCGAGTCTCTCGTTCTTCCTAGTTTCACTTTGACCGACCGTGTGTGAACAACGCGAGTTATACACGCAGGATCTAAGGTTGCTTAGGTCGGGTCTAAGGTTGTCGTGAGTCGAGAAGAGAATCCCCTTGCGGAAGTTTTCAGGAGGGCAACGTGTCAGAATCCGAGGACACCTGTTCCCTCGCGGTGTTAGTTGTCTAGAAAGGCAGCTTGTCGCGCTTGGTAAGTGGTCTGTGGCTACGTGATCTGGTGGATGTGACTTTTCGATGTTGCCGCCACTGCTGGTTTAATGTTTTCGAGTGGATTAAAAGGGAACTCGACGAGCTGGAATTAATGCAGCGCAACGATAGGTTCGTAAACGTTACCGACCACACGAGTTCTCGGTATCAAACCAAAAAAAGAAAAAAAAAAAGGGGGAGAAGAAAAAAATGAAACACAAAAATAGAAAAAAATATTCCACTAGACACGCACTTGATTCCATTGACAAATTGCAAATTTCGCCGCGTCGGAAAAACAGGGCCGATCGATATGCAGACGTGTTTTCGATACGCGCCCGCGTTTAATGCAACTAAACGTGGCTTGTGTAACTTTGAGGTTATTCAATTTGCAGTTTGGCCCGCGAATCGACGCTAATGGATCGAATAAATACGCTCTCTATGCTGCGGACCTCGGTGGCCCGCGTGGAAAGCGACCGAGCCTCCTTTCGTCCTACATTCGCGCTCAATTTCAGCTAATCAAATGCGATATTCTCCCCTCTCCAGAGGGGGAGGAATCCCTCGCCGACACGCGAAATTTCAGACAACTTTCGCCCCCCTTCTTTGAATAGTCACGAAGGAATCTCTTTGGAAAATTATTTTCTCCGTAATTCGCTCCCTCTTCTCTCTTTCGTGAATCGTTTAGCGTCTCAGTTTCGGCGGGTGTAGCTTCGTGTATCTTCACGTGCTCGAAAAATCGTGGAAACCTCGCGATTCGAAAGACCTCCTCCATTCCCAAACGCAACTGAACTCGTTCAACGAGTGTGAAACGCGAATGTTTAGTCTCGCCAAGGTGTTCCTCTCATCCCGGAAGTCTTCGAGTATACGTTCTTTTCCCCTCACTTCCGTGTTTTTCTCGAAGTTTACGCAAGGGATGGATATCGACGATGCAACCCCTTTCTCTTTCTGCCCCTTGTTTTATTTTTGTGCCCCGCGTTGCGAGAACGTGAGGCGAACGGGGGATCTGCTCCGTGAGTTTGCGTTCGCTCGTTCCCGGCTTGTTCAGTGACGTACTTACAAAGCAGGCTCGCAGCCCGCGGAGTTGTAATGAGAATTTATTGGCAAATTCACGGAACGGCGAGAGAGGGGCAAACTTTAACGAATTGCTTCGTTATTAACACCGTTACCGGTTGCGAACAACCTGGCAGCGTGTTCTATGTGTACACGCGCGTTTATTATACGTACGTACACTGGGTGTCCCGTATGAACCTATTCACGCGATTTTCTCTTAAAGAGAGAAACGTTTCGACTAATGCTTGTTTTCAAGTTCCATTTAAAAAGTTCAATTGAAACTTAAAAAGTTACCAGTTTCATTTAAAAGAAATAAAGGTCTTGAAACCTCGGAACTTAACTATAAAATTTGCGGCCATCATAAGATGTCACCCTCGAAACAACAAGTAAGTTTCATTTGAAACATTTTTCTCTATAGCGAATATATAGTCTAATTGTAAGAGGAAATTGCGTGGATAGGTTCATATCATACCTTATTGTCTTTTGTCTTGTCCAGCGAAACTACTGATTTCTTTCATTCGTTCGTTTTTCTTTCCGATTTTTCCACGCTTCTCGTTACTTCGCATTCGTTTTTAATCTCTTGTGCTGGAATGACGTGTCACGCACGTCGAGAGTTCTTTTTTTTTTTTTGTCCCAAATTGCAACATTTTCTCAGTTTTAAGTACATTTAAATGTAACCCAGGCAAAAAACAAATAAAAATTTATTACTTCTCAATAATTTCTATGTATTTCAGTGATGTGTCATACCGACGAGTTGACAAAGAAAGCGACAAATTATTGTATACGGTTCGGTCACTCGTTATGGTCCGCGCAACCATTTGCCAGCGCAAGGGGTTAATAGTGCTCTTTCCGCCATTAAATCAGCCTTAGTGCACACAGCTTGTTGTTGAGCGTTTCATCAACTCGCTCCCATCCCATCGTCGCCGCGGTGCCACGCGTCTCCTGAATAAATTAGACGCGTCAAACGTCATCGTGAAACCTCGTGAAAAATTGAACGGCATTCCGCGCGGTCCGATTTTCGCCTCGTCGATACGTTGCGCGATCGATCGCGCGTTGGCGGCCTTCGCCTTATCGTGGAAATCGTCCCCTCCAGGAAGAGCCTCTCCCGGTGCAGCTGCACCGCCAACGATCGAGCAAATAGACCCGCTCTGGTGCGTATCTCGTTAAGGCCATTAACAAATGTTGCGCGTGTCGGCGTGTGACGGGCGCATTATGATATCCGGCTGCGATAACGCGTTCGAAACTCCGCTGGCCATCAGTTTCGCCACCGGAATCCCGATATTAATTTGCGACCGCGGAACTATCACCGGTTTGCTTTCGAGTTACGGCATAATTAGCGGAACCGCGCAACCGGGCAGCGAACGTAAATTAGTGCCCCATGGAAATACGGGGTGTCGCAAACGTAGCCAGAAAAAGTAAAACAGGAAACGAACTACGTGTTTTGGAAGACAAACCGGTCAGACGTATTTTTTTTTTTTTTTTTTTTTTTCAAGTGACTTTTATTCTTCTCATTATTCTGTACAGGCATCGTATTTAATTGTCAGCAATTATATAAAAGAAAGGTCCGAGCTGTTTGATAGATTTAAGCACGAAGTACTCTTGAAAGGGACAGTCGAGCGCAAAGTGTTATATTTTTGGAGCAAACTCTAAAAGTACTTTTAGATCTGATATCGTTAAAATAATTTTGCATTCGAGTCTCAGCTAACAGCTCGGTTTAACACTTTCTGTTTTATAATTGCTGATAATTGAATATAATGTTTCAAATGTAAAAGAATATGACATTTGAACGGATACGCCTGGGATGAATACTATGATAATAGCGTAAGAAGAATAAAAGAATTTCAGAGGAAGAAATTCTTGAGGACAGAGGCAATTGTGACGCTCATTGGAATAATCCGCGTAATTCGGAATAATTTGCACAAACTTCTTACGAAAGTTTTTACGAAAGGAAATTATTTTTCAGGAGATTGAACGGCGGATGTATCGTTAACTCCTATGTACTACATTTGTACAAAGTAAACTCGCAATCCAAGTTGTTGATCGTTTTAAACGATGTTAGAAAAATATAATCAACAAAATTTCATGCTAAATATTTCATTTGAAGAGGCTATATCATTTTATTTGAAGTGATATTTCACTCACTATTTCGTAAATAAATTGCTGGTAGGTGATACAGAAAAATATTTCTTAGGGCAAAGGGTTAATTTAATTGATTGAAACTCGCAAATTATTTCTTTGATATAAATCATAGGAAAATATTTTGAATATATATTAGTGAAGAATAATTTAGGAATATAAAAAAATAGTTTTAAGTTCTTTATTACATTATTTTATACGACTAGTAATAGACTATCTAGAAAATCTACACAAATTCGTACTTTTACGAATATGATCGAAAAGAAATCTCAGGCGGAAAATTATTTTATCTATTAAATGTATATGCAACATATATTACAAGGATTACGATACACTCTTGTGCAGCTTCTAATTGAAACGAAATTGAAAATTTCAAAATAAAATTGCATTGCTATGCTCCCCGATACGTTTAATAACATACAATAACGATAGCAATTAAAAGTTGCAAGCGAACTTTAAAAAATTAAATTGCACCGTTGCAATAATATTCTTGAATGGACAGGGAGGAGGAGCATTTCACGACAAACAGTGTCCGCGGGTGAAAACATGTTGGGAGTTTTGCGACTGGTCGTACATTCGGGACCATGAAAACGGGACTGTTCGTTCGTTTTTCTTCGTCCATGACCTACGATTATCTCGAACGAAGAAGGGAGAACCAGCTTCCTGCTGCATCCGATATTTTATCGCGTGCAGTAATGACTCGACGCTGTGGGGACCGAACTCAGACAGGCAGAGAGCGTTCCCAACGAGCGTCGCGGGGCAACGCGCGCAATTGCGTTATTTACACGCGTAGAAATCGAAGGTTGTGTCATCCGGTCGCAACCGGAGTGGAACCGATAGCATTCCCTCCGTATAGCGGTAAAAGGAGCGTGAAACTCGGACGAAATCACACGAACGCGATAGCGTTCTTAACGAAGAAAGAGAGAGAGAGAGAGAGAGAAACTTTGAAAAGAAATTCTAACGAGCGTGTCGCCATTAATCACGAACGTTTTAACTCTGTTTGTCCGCGTGTCAGGACCGGGAGGTTCGAAGTTTTAGGCGATAAAAGCGTAGAGGGAGTTTCTCCTCTTGCGGCTGGTTGTGTCTGATGTTTTATTGCCGTTCGAATGGAAAGGCTCCCGAAAGCGACGTTTGAGCTCGAGGCCTAGCCTGTTGTTCAACTTTCGACGAAGGAAGTTACGAGCCTCGGCCCCCTTGCGTATTCGCAACAACTCGCGATACACGCCGTTCGTCTTCCTCGGAGCTTCGATAGAGAAGAGCCGTCGATCAGAGCAGCTGGTACAAATTGCTCGGAAATATCTTTCCTCAGCGTGTTTACAGCTATTCAAAACTGTTGTAATATGGTAGTTTCGGACGTGAATGATCCTCACTGAAGGAGAATTGTCATCCTCGAGTTTTGAGAAATCGTGTAGTTCATCGGGAAAAGTTTAAGCAATAAATGTGTAATAAATATTATATACATCCCATTAATTTTGGAGAGAGTATAATATTATATATATATAATTTGGATGGTATAATAAGAATTAGTAGATTTTCAGTATCTTCATTATTTTTGGAAATATGAAAAGAAATGTTATTTATTACAGAAAGAACCGTCTTTCTCAAGGCTTTGGAGGCTTTAAACAGATTTTTATTCGACGCAGTTTGATATTCTTTATAAAGATTACTAGTCTGCGTGTACGTCGAGAGATTATTATTTTAATAAAATAATATTGATGGTGATTAGACCACGAATTTTTAATTTGCATTTGCATTAATTTGCATTGCAGAAATCTGTGGATGCAGAAATGCAGGGAACGCATACAACGTGCAAATATATATAAAACAATTCACGGGTAGAGTTCTTGTTATAAAATTTTGTACCGAGAACAAATTTCTGCTTAGGTGGCATTTTTTGAAATTTTGCATTCGCAAAAGTATGAAGTTGCATAAAAATCTGCATTTTAATGTCGATGATGCTGACGACGACGACGATAATAATAATAATAATAATGTTTCTCGATGCTTTTATCGTTGGCCATCTACTAAGCATAATTCCGTTCAGTCCCGTTTTAATAAAAATATACGTAATGTGTTTTCTATTTTACGCTCTCCTTATTTATCGCAGCTCCAGCATAAACGTACCCTTAGCCAATTCGCCGGCTCGGTGACAATCTTGTAAAACTTTTTATACGTTGATCGCGTATCGCGTCTGCTCGCGCATAGCTCGTATTCTCGCTCGTTCGCCTTTTATTTTTATTACGGAAGTTAGTACATGTTTTTCGACGGAGGAAGATGGCCCTCGTGTAACCTACGCGCGGAGTGGTTAACTGGAAGACCGAGCCGCGATCGATGGAAAATTCACGAACGATCGGCGAAGAATAAAAGAGAGTGGCGAACAAAACGAGCGGAGTCGTCAGTCGATCACCGAGTTCATAGCCGAGAGAGATTAAATCAACCCGGGCCTCTTGACATGCGAGGCAATTAATTTTCAAGAGCGGAATTGATCGCGCTAATTTCGGAGAAAGCCGGGGCACTCGGTGCTACGTTCGAGAGCCATTCGTCGCGCGAAGAATTCTTTCCAGCCGCGAAGTATTTATCGTCGAATTACAAAAAGAAAAAAAAAAAAAAAAGAAAAAGAAAAGGAAAAGGAAAAAGAAGATTGTACTCTTTGAAATTGCAGAGAGGAGTAAAGAGGAGAGGTTGAAATTCGAAATCGATCGAGCTAAGAATGCACCACTCTAAGACTCGAGAGTGCGTGTTCTTTAACGCGAGGAATCAATCGCGATCGTGCGTCTAATAATTTCCAGAAGGTTTGAACGCAGGTTGTGTATATCGCTTTTAAGCAAACGAACGTTTCTATTACAGTTATGTTCGAACGAAGTTTGATATAAATTGCCCGATATTCGCGTTGTATGTATCCATACCGCGGATGTTCGAGGGACCGGCGTATGTATTTCACGCGCGTAAGCAGGTGAACCTTCTTACATCATTGCCGCAGAGCGAGGTAACGTCGTAAGCATCCCTCGGAGAGCTTTCATCATCCCTCGGAATAGCGCGTGACACTTCCATTACGACAGATAAGATTGTCGCTCGCGCAGATACTTCCTGGTTAAACGCGATGTTCCGTTACACGCGCACGCGCAACGTTACCAACCAGGGGGCATAAATTCGACCGGGATGGAGTGGTTTCGAGGCTTTAATCATCGGAGATAACCGGGCAACGTTCGACTACCAACCAGCCCACCGGTATCAATTTTATCTCGGGCGTAATTTTTCTTTTTCACAGCGAACAGGCTTTTTTCCCCTGTCGAACTATCCCGGAAGGGGGATAGTGTTTCACTATGGGTAACCGTTACCGGTCGGATCGAGAGGCGCAACACGCACAGCACCGGTATATAGATGCAGCGATGCAGCTCGGCCCGCCACGGGAGTCGCATAGATTACTGCATCTCGCCGCGAACCATTAGCCTGACCCCTTTCACGTTCGGCAGCGCGATATACGAGCTCGAACGTTGAATATTGTGCGCGCACTGCTAACCTGGAAACTGTTAGCCCAGTTGTGCTCCGTAACGCTATCTCGCTCTGCGCCTCGCCGCCATCGCGGAACGTATTACTTTCAATTAAACCAGTCAGCCTTTTCCTTCTCCTTTCTTTTCTCAAGGAAAGTTCGATCCAAGTGGAAAAACGAATTTTCTGTACGCTTTGGCAACGATCTAGTTTCAATTTTCCGCGCCGTATTTATTTATATCTCCACGGAATCAAGGGGAAAGTTCATATAGGGACGTACGGGGAAATTATACTGGACATTGTGTATTGCGTCCACGGCCCGTGGTCATTGAATTAGGACCACTCGGAGTTTTCAATATTTTCAACGTGTTTCTGGTAAAATCGAGGGGTTTGCGACGAAATTTAGTTGGAAGTTTTATCAATTATTAACCCTTTGAGTGCCCTTTGAGTTGATATTAACAATAGTTTGAAAGTTTGATATTGAGTTTGGAATTTTGTAATAAATTAAACGTATATTTGTCGTGCTGAAGCGTATTCGGTATATTGAAATATATATCCCCTTTGAATCTTCAACAAGTAAATTAATTATTGTATATCAGATTATCTGTATAACAGTCTAATGCGAATTTATTTGACTTTTTATTGAGCCGTTTAAAGACAAGGCAGTAACGTTCTGTTACTTTGTTCATATGCTCCAAATCTTTTTACAAAGTCATGTTTATATATTGATATCCTGTGAGTTGATACAGCATATAGATTTTCCGTATATAAAGGAGATTCGATACATATTATGCATGAAATTAGCTCATTGGGAATTAATCGTTATTCAAATTTGGCAAGTGATTAATATTTTATTGTCCATTCTGTCGATCAAATTTTCTGCCATTTACACACACGTACGTTGCTGAATTATAATTACGTTATAACTAACATTAACAACATATTTGAGTAATGAAGATGATTATTAATAGTCATATCAAGATATATACTTGTTCCTCAAGATTTGATTTTATCAAATGAGTATTTTCTTTTTGCGAAATTTCATTTACAACGCAGAGTACAGCAGAGTGCGTACAACCGAGCAGAGAGAAATTTGATGTAAAAAAAAAAAGTAAGAGTACAATTTTTTCATTCGAGGCTTCATTTTCGAGAGGATTGAAATTTGTCAAATACAGTTGAATTTGGCTAATTTCACACCGGAATGGACCGAATAATCGATGGAAAGTTATTCTGTGTATAAAAATAAAAGAAAAATGTAAAATAAAATTTTTCCATTTCAAGTTTTGAGGGAATGAAATATATTAAATATATTTCGTTAAAAATTGGCTTGATACGAGTTGATGCTGATAAATTTTCAAATTTAATTCCCTTCGAAACGAAGTGTTCCGTGAAAAAAATTTTATTTCACTTTTTTTTTTTTTTTT